>NC_056747.1:1365500070-1365641240 GCF_019279795.1 Protopterus annectens
GCCTGCCAGACTACAACATCTACATATCAATCTGAAGGAGATGTTAGCAGTCCAGTTTGCATTAATAGCTTTCAAGGATTTACTTCTTCCAGGGCAGGTGTTGATTCTAACAGACAACACAACTGTCATGTGGTACATCAACAAGCAAGGGGGAACACATTCTTATCCTCTATGCAGGCAAGCAATGATTTTGTGGGAGACTGCTCTCAGTTTACAGCTCAATCTTCAGGCAAGGTTTCTGCCAGGAGCACAGAACTCCTTAGCAGATGTGTTGAGCAGACGGATTATGGATCCCCACGAGTGGAAATTGGATCCTCATGTATTTCAGAAATTGACAGTGTCCTGGGGAACTCCAGACATAGATCTGTTCGCTTCTCCACTAAACCATCAGCTGCCAAAGTTTTGCACAAAAAGGTTTCATCCCACAGCTTGAAAGTGGATGCTCTTTCTTTCAATTGGAGCAATCTTCATGTGTATGCCTTTCCACCTCTGCCTCCCCTCTCAAAGGTACTTCTAAAGGTCAGACAGGACAAGCCAAGGATGATTTTAATAGCTCCAGATTGGCCTCGACAGCACTGGTACCCATTACTGAGAAGTCTGGTACGGAAGCCTCCATGGCCTTTGCCTTCGATTCCACACCTGTTGTCACAGGAGGACAGCCATTTGCTCAATGTCAAACTTCACTCTCTTCACCTAACAGCCTGGCATATTCTGTTTTGAACCATAGAAGGTCTCAACTTCCACAACAAGTTTTGAATGTGATTTTGGAAGCTAGAAGGCCTAGTACAAGGAAAGTGTACGCAGATAAATGGAAGAGATTTTTATTTTGGAGTGCAGCAAAGGATTTTGATGATGTCCTTCATGGATGCATCTGCAGTCATAACTGGGTTGTCCTGTCGGCCGGATTCCAAAGTCCGGGTCCGGCTTCGGCTGATGTCGCACTTCACCCAACGTCATCTCTGTTGGTCTTCGGGTATATAAGCATCAGCCGACGCCATTTTCTCCAGTCTTTCTTGCCGCGTGGCGCCCGAAGCAGAAGCTGTTCGCAAGGGTCGGTCGGATCCAGAGATTACTTCTACCGAATACTACTTCGAAGACTTCTAAAGCTAAGTACCCCGTTGGGGACTCTTTCTTGCCTCAGCCGATGTCAGAAAAAGTTAATAATTGTTTAACCTGTGGGAAACAAATACCTCATAAAGATTTCCACTCTTACTGCCTGCCCTGTTTAGGCCCAGCCCACGACGTAGCAGCTTGTTCATCCTGTGCTTCTTTCAACCGACGAACGCTTAGACGTCGGTCAGAGTTTGCAGAACAGTTTTTCGGTTCTGACTTTGCGTACATTATGCCGTCGGACCCTCCGACTTCGCATTCTGCCAAAAAACGCAAAGAAAAAGACCGACACTCGCGGCCCGCGGTTTCGGCCAAAACCATGGTTAAGCAAACCGCGAGTGTCTCTGTTTCGGCCGAAACCGAGAAAACTGATCAAACTGCACCTGAAACCATCACTACAACTGAGGTCCCTGCTAACACTCTTGAATCGGCCTCAGAAATTTTACCCACTACGGTGCTTACCACTGATTTATCAGACACCATTCCCTTGGATGTCTCTACCCCAGCACGTGGTGCTGCTAGGCCTCCAGCAGCCATGTCCATTAAGGCCTTCGCCAGGGCTAAAGCAGCCAAGACTACTAAAACAGTGCCTGTTAAACCCCCTTCCACCAGGCCCTCTACCACTTCTCAAATGCTTACCTTGGCACAGGATTTAATTTCATTAATTAGAGGATCTCAATCTCACCCAGACAGGGCCTCTCAGCCCCCAGAAAAGAGACCTAGGGCAGAGCCCCCTGAGCCAGTGTCCTCTGATTCTGCTGATGAATCAGACATAACTGACCAGCCAGAGGCTCCTTTCTCCAATTTTGAAGATTCTGATGCTGAAGAATCCATTCCAGCTGCTTCCCCTCCAGAAGAATTCTCCTTTGGGGAAACCTTGCATGCCATGCGAGAACAGTTCCAATGGCAGCAACAGGATTTTCAGACTCCAGAAAAGACTTAGGACCTTTTGCACCTACCACAGCACAGGCCCTTAGCTATCCCTCCTGTTCTCTCTGTGGTGGATGATGCTTTCAATGATGCCTGCTCAGCTCCAGATTCTTTACCCCAGCCCCTGCCAAACCAGACAGATTTTACAGGGTGCCAGATACTCATCACCACCTCTACAAGGCCCTCTTGCAGACCCGAAACTATATCCCAGGGTCCCAAGGCAGTAGCCGTGACTATAGCTAAAACCCTGTTCCTTCTGAAAGGGAAGCAAGGTCATTAGACAGATGGGGTAAAAAGTTTACACTTCAGCCACTCTTTCAGCTAGAGCTTTAAATTGTCAGTTTCACATGATACAATACCAAGAGTTTATGCTTGATCAGTTAACTAAAAAGCTAACCACTGATGAATCCTTGATAAGAATTATGTATTAGAAATGGTAAATAACATACAGCAGGTTAGTAACCATTCTTTAAAATGTGGCTATGATGCACTGGAGGCTTCATTTAGATCAGCCATGACTGGCACAGTAATTAGAAGGCATGCATGGCTAAAGGAGCAAGCTTTACCGGATCATGTTAAATCTAAATTGCTTGATGCTCCTATGGATAAATCAAGTTTGTTTGGTACACCTGCCCAGCAGGTTATGAAGAAAATGGAAGAAAAGGCAAAATCAGTCCAGACAGTTAAAGAATTCTTACAGGTTCAACCCCCAAGGTTTAGCAGGAACTGGCCTGCCAAAAATTGGTCCTTTCCTGACTCCACAAGACCTCAAAGGGGCAGGAATAGACGTTCCAGAGGCAGAAACCAATCCAGAGGAGGTGCCTACAGAGGACGACAGTGGCAAGGTAACCACAGAGGCACAGAATCAACACCTGCCTCTACATCAACACAGCCACAGTGACTTAAACCTAAACCCGCCTACCAGGGAACAAATAGCAGCTCCTCTAGGCGGAAAGCTAACCTTATTTTCAAAAAACTGGCACCACATAACAAAGGACAAGTGGATTTTACGAACCATAGATCAAGGTTACGGTTCCACTTCCACACTTTACCAGTCAAAAGAGGAATGCCAAACCTACCTCCAAATCAAAAAACAGAGGCTCTACAACAGATAATGGAATTAGCAAACATGAGAGCTGTGGAAAAAGTGCCAACAGCAGAGCAAGGAAAGGGGTTCTACTCCAGACTATTCCTAGTTCCAAGAAAGGAAAAAAGTTGGAGACCAATTCTAGACCTGTCTACTCTAAATACTTACATCATTGTCCCAAAATTCAAAATGCTGACCCTACAGCAACTTCTTCCCATGCTGGGCAAGGAGTGTTGGCTGGTAACTCTAGATCTCAAGGAGGCATACCTGCACGTCCCCATTCGACCTATCTGCAGAAGATACCTCAGATTTCTTGCAGGATCAGAGCACTATCAATTCTCAGCATTGCCCTTTGGCTTATCTACTGCGCCCAGAGTATTCACAAAATGCCTGGCATCAGTAATCGCCCATTGCAGACTACAGGGAATTCAAATTTATCCATACCTGGACGACTGTCTGATACAAGGGGACAACAAAAGCAAGCTGACAACAGATTTACAAAGGGTCATCTACTTGCTTCAAGCACTGGGATACACAGTCAATTTACAAAAGTCAAGGCTGATACCATCCCAGACAAGGACTTTCCTAGTAGCGGAATTGGACACAGTAAGGCAAATGGCATTCCTAACTACAAAAAACAAAAATAACTCCCTCTTTACTTCTTGGCACTAACAAATCTGAACAAGTTAACAGCAAGAAAGGTACTGCAGGCCTTGGGTTTCATGGCATCATGCATAATCTTGGTTCCATTTGCCAGACTACATATGAGAAAGCTTCAGTGGTACCTAAAGAATTTATGGTCCCAACACAGACACAGCCTAGAAACGGAAATTTCACTAATACCATGCTTAAAACAGGAGTTCCTATGGTGGGCTCACGCATGCCAGTCAAACCCAGGCCTGCCCTTTCAAAGGTCAAGCAAGCCAGACCATCACAACAGATGCTTCAGACCTGGGATGGGGGCACATATGCTGGACAAATGCGTGCAAGGATTGTGGACACAGGACCAACTTCACCTGCACATCAACCTAAAAGAAATGCTGGCAGTAAAACTGGCAATCCAAAAGTTCAGACCATTTCTCAAGGAAGGCCAGTTGATGATAAGGACAGACAACACCACAGTCATGTGGTACATCAACAAACAGGGAGGCACTCATTCTTACCCCCTATGCAGAATGACTTTGGAGCTGTGGACCCTGGCACTCAGCTACAACATCCAATTACAGGCAATATTTGTGCCAGGAAAAGAAAACTCTCTAGCAGATATGTTAAGCAGGACTACATCGGATGTCCACGAATGGCAGCTGCACCCGGACATCTTCAAGACCATCTCGAAGAAATGGGGAATGCCTCAGATAGATCTATTCGCATCACCTCTCAATCACCAGCTCAAAAAATTCTGCACAAGGACATTCCACCCAGTAGCATGGAAAGTGGACTCGCTCTCCTTCAGCTGGAAAGGACTAACAGCATATGCATTCCCACCTCTTCCCTTGATACACAAAGTATTACTAAAAATCAAGGAGGAACATCCAAGGATAATCCTGATAGCTCCAAACTGGCCAAGACAACATTGGTACCCACTGCTGAGGAGCATGTCTCGGAACAATATGTGGCCAATACCCCTGATGCCCTTGATGCTAACTCAGGACAACTACAGCACCATGCATCCAAACCTAAAAACGTTGCAACTGACTGCATGGAACATAACATAGCAGCTGCTAATCCACAGCTTTCACAAAGAGTTAAAGACATTATTCTTGAAGCACGCAGACCTTCAACAAGAAGAAACTATGCTGGGAAATGGAAAAGGTTTGTCATTTGGAGCTCAGAAAGAGGTAAAGATGTATCAAACATAGATATGCCCAACATTCTGGAGTATCTGGCCGAACTACTTCATTCAGGCCTGTCCTACTCCTCCATCAAAATTCATGCATCAGCTATTTCAGCAGAATACAGCTTTGATCCACCTGTTTTTTCACACCCTTTGCTCAGGCAGTTCCTCAGAGGAATCAAGAATGTAAAACCTCCAAGGAAACCACCATTACCAGCCTGGGACTTGAACTTTGTGCTAGAAAAATTGACTCTATCACCTTTTGAACCAGCAGCAACAGCAGACCTGCAACACCTGTCATGGAAAACTGCTTTCCTACTGGCAATTACTTCAGCAAGGAGGGTTTCAGAACTACAGGCCTTAATGGCAGTGCAACCCTTTCTAATCTTCCACCAAGATAGTGTCCATGAGGACTAATCCTACATTTATGCCTAAGGTGGTATCCAGAGTGTCCTTAAACCAGGCAATCCACCTACCTACCTTCTTTCCCAACCCACAAAACAGAGGGGAAAGAATACTGCATACCTTGGATGTACATAGACAGCTACGCTACTACTTGGACAGAACAAAAAATAGCAGAAAGACTGACCAACTTTTCGTAGCCTATGCAACAGGAAGGGAAGGAAAAGCTATTTCCAAACAGACAATCTCCAAATGGATAGGAAATTGCATACGATTCTGTTACTCCTTCCATGGAAAGCAAATTCCACAGAACATAAGACCTCATTCTACAAGGGCAACAGCCACTACCACAGCCTTCTTACGAGGAGTGGCTACCAAAGACATTATTGAGGCGGCTAATTGGACCTCCGTGCATACATTTGCCAAGCATTATAATTTACCTCTATATTCCAGATCCCGAGCAGGGTTTGCCACTGCTGTTCTGCAAGGGATCCTAAACACACCATAATCTACCTTTATCCTCCTCCCCTAGTTGGCTATGGTATTCTACCCAGTTGTTATGACTGCAGATGCATCCATGAAGGACATAGTACAGTTTTGTACCTACCATAAATGTAGATGTCCGAATTGGATAGCATCTGCAGTCAGGATTACCCTCCCTCCTTCCCCTCTGTGGTACTCCTAGGGTGTTTGCCCTTCTAATAGCTAGCTAGTGGGGGGACTTCTTTCATGGTGTATTTGTTTTTATATATGTACATACATGCTTATTTTTGTGTTTACCTCTATCTTTTGGAAACATTGGCATCTATCCAAAATTTTTAGCCTTCTAGAGGGCTTCTGGCATCTGGGGCAAGAAACACTGAAGAAAATGGCGTCGGCTGATGCTTATATACCCGAAGACCAACAGAGATGACGTCGGGTGAAGTGCGACATCAGCCGAAGCCGGACCCGGACTTTGAAATCCGGCCGACTGAAGGGCTGCCTGACGACAGGACAACCCAGTTGTTATGACTGCAGATGCTATCCAATTCGGACATCTACATTTATGGTAGGTACAAAACTGTACTTTTCTGAGCCTAATTTAAGTGTGGCTCTTCAATATCTTACTGAGTTACTGGAGAAAGGTTTGTCCTTCTCTTCTATTAAGGTTCATGATGCAGCGATTTCAGCTCACTATGAATGTGACCCTCCTTTGTTTTCGCATCCTTTGTTCAAGCAATTTCTTAGAGGGGCAAAGAATATAAGACCCCCACGTAGAGCTCCTACTCCTGCTTGGGATCTCAATTTTGTGTTGGAGAAACTCACTCTACAACCTTTTGAGCCTGCAGCTACTTCTGAGTTGAAATATTTATCATGGAAGACTGCTTTTTTGTTGGCCATTACCTCTGCAAGACGGGTTTCTGAATTACAGGCCCTTATGGCAGTTGAGCCTTTCTTTATTTTCCATAAGGATAGGGTATCTTTACGTACTAATCCTTCCTTTATGCCTAAGGTGGTTTCTAGTGTGGCTTTAAACCAAACTATTCATTTGCCTACTTTTTATGCAAATCCCCAAAATAAAGGGGAAAAGATTTTGCACACTTTAGATGTACACAGGCAGTTGCGATATTATTTGGGCAGAACTAAAGGGTTCAGGCATTCTCAGCAGTTGTTTGTTTCTTTTGCTTTGGGTTCTCAGGGCAAGCCTGTGTCAAAACAAACTATTTCTAAGTGGATTGTGTTTTGCATTGCTTTCTGTTATTCCCATCATGGCAAGGAGGTTCCAGCTGGGATTAGGCCTCATTCCACTAGGGCTACTGCCACTTCGACAGCTTTTTTGAGGGGAGTGGCAACCAAGGATATTTTGGAGGCAGCTACTTGGAGTTCAGTGCATACTTTTTCTAGGCATTATCACCTACCACTTTACTCTAAATCCAGGGCTGGTTTTGCCACTGCTGTTTTGCAGGGCATTTTGGCAGCTCCTGCTTCCTTGTAGTTGACCATCCTCCCATACCTCTGCTTTGGGATTCTACCCAAGTGTAAGGACTGCAGCAATGTGAGATGAAGAACATAGTACAGTTTTGTACCTACCATAAATGTAGATGTTCGAAGATCCACATTGCTGCAGTCCAATACCCTCCTCCTTCCCTCTGTAGTTAGAGGTGGTTGTGTGGGTTGGGTTGTAAATATTGTATGTATTGTATATATTGTACATATAAGTAGTGCAAGGGTGGTTGGTTGTTTGCTGTCTTTTGGTTTAGACCTTTATGTTTAGGGTCTTCTGACATCTGGGGCAAGAAAAGACTGAGAATATGACGTCGGTCATGTGCATTTGTACCCTGACGTCCTGATGTCAGTCAAATGCACCTTGACCGACGTCAGCCTTATACTTTGATATTCGGGCCGACCGAGGACAGCGGACTACCCCAAGTGTAAGGACTGCAGCAATGTGGATCTTCGAACATCTACATTTATGGTAGGTACAAAACTGTACTATCCTTTTGGTGAGGTACTTCTGTGGTCTTTCCAGTTGCAGGCGTCTTGTAAGGTATATCCCAAATGGGGCATTGTACTATATGATGGGTCTGATGAGTGATGTGTAGAGGGGCCCAATGACCTCTTTCGATCTGGATGCAAACCCTTTTGTGATTAGGTGGGCCACATAGAAGGGTTTTCTAACTGCTTTGGAAATGTGATTATCAAAGGAGAGGTTACTATCTACTTGGGTCTCCAGATCCTTTATTACGTCTTCCGTATTTAGGGGAGTATCACCTATGTGGTAGTTTGTGGGTACTTTGTTTTTTCCAAAGTTGATGACTATGCACTTTTTGGCATTTAGCTTGAGGCCATGGTTTTGACACCAGGTGTCTGTCTCAATGAGACCCTTTTGGGGGATGTCTGTCAGCCAGAGTCAGTTATAGCCCCTAGTTTGCAGTCATATGTGAACTTGGTCAGCTGTAGTCCTCCTGTGCTTGCCTGTACCTCCGAGAAGTATATGCCTAACAGGAGGGGTCTTAGAAGTGAGCCCTGGGGAACGCCACTTTTAACCGGTTTAGAGTCCGACCTAGCTCATGCAACTCTTATGTGGGTTTTGTCCGTGTGCCAGTTGGCAACCCATCTCATGACGTAGGGGGTGTATGTTCAGGCTGGTGAGCTTGTCTATAATACCTGAGTGGGGAATGGTGTTGAAGGCTTTTACAAGGTCTAGGTAGGCTGTGTGGACCACCTTTCCCTCTTCTATAGCCTTGGTAACTCTCAAAGAAGTCCACCAGGTTCAGGAGGCATGATCTGCCCTTAAAACCAAACCGGGTAGGGTCCAGTGTTTGGAGGTTTCCAATGTCTCTGTTAATGAGATCCATGATGATGCGCTCCATAGCTTTGCAGACCAAGCTAGTCAAGCTTATAGGCTGATAATTCCCGGGGTCCGTTGTGGCTCCACTTTTGTGGAGCGGAATAAAAGTTGCTGTGCACCACTCAGGGCAAGTAGCCTGTGGAGAGGATGAGTTTTAACAGTGTGTTTAGATGAGGGGTTAGTTGATCTTTGAGCTAGTGTAGGACGCAGCCTAGGATAGCGTCCCGTCTCATTGATGCTGTGTTTTTGGCTTGTGAGAGGGCTGTTTTAACCTGAATGATGGTGATTTCAGGGGCAGTACATTCTTTTGGTATAGTTATGGGCCCATTTGAAGGTGAGGGGGGTGAAGTTTGCACTGAACCGGTCTGCCAGGATGCTGGCTATATCTGTCGGGTCAGTGTATTTTGTGCCTTTCTGCACTAACTCTGAGCAGATCTGATAATTGCTACTTAGATTCTTGACATGGCTAAAGAATACCTTGTGGTTATCTTTGGATTCAATGGCAGTTTTTCTTTGGAAGCTAGCCTTGGATGATTTTGAGGGAACGTAGTTTCTTGCTGATACTGATCAGGGATGTCCTCCCTTCTTGGGATTTTACTCTTCTGTGCTAGTTTCTTCCTTCTATTGTATAGCTTGTTTATGGCAGGGGTCCACTAGACTGGTTTTCTTTTCTTGGAGGAGTGAGTCTTGGTTTTGTTTGGGCTAGCACAATCCTTGCATTCTTGTAGGTGCCCGTAGAGTGCATTAGTTAAGTATTTTGCAGCTTGGACAACGTTATCCTTTAGCATGGGAGCTTTAAAACTTCCCACCTCGGTCTTAAAGGACCACTACAGGCAAATGATGAAGAAAACGTATATTTTTTATCTTGCCATGATTTACTACACCTCCCAAAGCTGCCTTCAGCAAAATAAGCACTCATTCCTAATTTTATTTTGTTTTTACTCTTGTCTGCCCTCACGGGGGCAGACATGGTGATTCCTTTGGAAAGCTAAATCTGTCCTATAATGCAGACTGTGAGGACAAATAGCCCTACCATATGTTGTCAGACTAGACTTCCATTCACTTAGAATGGAACACCTGAAAAAAACTGCCAAGTTTGAGAGTCTGCAGCTCATGTCATTGTCTGGTATGTGCTGAGTTTTACAAATGTTGTACCTGCTGATGTACTACACATTCTCTGAAAGAAACTTGCACATTCTCTGAAAGAAACTTGCAAAAGTGTCAACAAATTACTGAGATAAAAAAGGCTTTTCACAAGGAGCAGTTTTGCAAGTTTCAGTTCCTGGCCAGGTTACTCCTCCCATCTCCCCTCCTTCAGTGGGCTACAGTCTCACATTTCCACCTTTACTAGATTCAACTATTTAGTTAGCTTTGCATGACAATAGAAATAAAAAAATAGCCTGGTGTGCCACTAAAACTGTTCCCTTGTATGTCTCTTCACTTCTGAATAGCAATTCCCAAGAATAAAAAAAAAAAAAAAGCAAACTCATCAGTCCAGAGTTTAGGCTAGTCTAACCATTTTTTAAAATGTGCACAGTAAAATATTCAACTTGTAATGCATTTTGGCTGCTGACATGGTTATCTTTACATAGTTATTCTCTTATAGTATAACCTGAAGTTATGGTATTTAATGATAAATTTTACAACAGTTCTCAGTTTCTTAAGAATGACCTCCCAAGCCTCTGATGTGACCTAGTACTTTCTTACTGCTTTATGTAGTTTGTCTTAGTTGTATATTTGTAGTGTGTTTCTCATCCTCTCAGCAACAGACTCCTGGAGAAGCATATGCTTGTATAGAAAGAGTACCAGCAGTTGTAGCAGTGATACCACACTCCAAAACAATGCACTCAAACATAGTACTGACAAACACAAGGGAATGTATGTCTGAATCAAGCAGTGATGAAATTGCCAGGGACTTCACTGAGCAAAATTTTACTCTTAATCTCTCCATTTCATAATGCATAACATTCGCACCACACTTATAAAGACACATCTCCACCTTCCACAAACACACCAACCCACACAACTGCTACGGTTTCTCCCTTCAGTTATTGCAAGCCAAGAGTAACACTGTTTAATAAGGATACCTACCAGACAAGTCTGCATAGCGCACTTGGTCTAACTGCATCATCGCAGCTTGCCCCCACCCCGCAACAGTATTCCTAAAGCCTCAATAGTGCAATATGCAGATGATACCACCATAATATGTGTAGCCAAATCAATTGACATCCTTCACTCCCTAACACAAGAATGCTTTTCCGTAGCAGAAACTTGGATTACAAACCAAAGGCTCATTCTGAACTCAAGTAAAACAAAGCTAGTACTCTTTAGCTCCCACAGAGCCACACCTCCCACTGATTCTTTCTTCATCTCCTCCTTTAACAAGACCACTATCACCCCCACAAATAATACCAAACTATTAGGGGTTGAAATAGATAATCAGCTTAGATTTGACCTACATATTTCTATAACCATAAAAAGAGTACATACAAAATTTGGCCTACTGTATCGCAATAAAAAAATCCTCACTGACCACTCCAAAACTACAATAGTGAGGACTCACCTACTATCCTCCCTACTTTATGCCTCCCCTGTGCTTACAAATCTCCACAAATCTGACCTAAACAAACCTGATAGTTGTTATAAGATAGCCAAATTCGCTACAACCTCTCCCATCAGAACACATCACTGTGAATGCCTAAAAAAACTCAGTTGCATAGAACTACCACTACTACTTCAACTCAATCAACTATCACTAGCCCACAAAGTAATACATAACTCTGAAAACACCCCAGCCCTACAAAATCTTTTGCAACCTTATACAACATCAGGCCCTTGAGGTCTAGTACAGAAAACTTCCTCAAAGTAACCAAATATAACAATGAAGCTGTTAAGTCTGTCTACAGCCACTGTATAGCAAAAACCTGGAACTCCCTTCCTGCCCACATAACTGACAAATCATCCCAAAACCACCGTAGCAGTGGCTTTATCTGGCAATGTTGCGGTGGGTGGGGGGGGGGGGTGGGGGGCCGAGCTGTGATGCAGGTAGACCAAGTGCACTATGCAGACTTGTCTGGTAGGTATCCTTATTAAATAGTGTTACTCTTGGCTTGCCGTAGCAGTTGTGTGGGTTGCTGTGTTTGTGGAAGGTGGAGATGTGTCTTTATAAGTGTGGTGCGAATGTTATGCATTATGAAATGGAGAGATTAAGAGTAAAATTTTGCTCAGTGAAGTCCCTGGCAATTTCATCACTGCTTGATTCAGACATATACATTCCCTTGTGTTTGTCAGTACTATGTTTGAGTGCATTGTTTTGGAGTGTGGTATCACTGCTACAGCTGCTGGTACTCTTTCTATACAAGTATATGCTTCTCCAGGAGTCTGTTGCTGAGTGGATGAGAAACACACTACAAATATACAACTAAGACAAACTACATAAAGCAATAGTAAGAAAGTATTAGGTCACATCAGAGGCTTGGGAGGTCATTGTTAAGAAACTGAGAACGGTTGTAAAATTTATTATTAAATACCATAAGTTCAGGTTATACTATAAGAGAATAACTATGTAAAGATAACCATGTCAGCAGCCAAAATGCATTACAAGTTGAATATTTTACTGTGCACATTTTAAAAAATGGATAGACTGGCCTAAACTCTGGACTGATGAGTTTGCTTTTTTTTTTTTTTTTTTTTTTTTTTTTTATTCTTGGGGAATTGCTATTCAGAAGTGAAGAAAACTGTTTTAGTGGCACATCAGGCTATTTTTTTTTGTGTCTATTGTTATGCAAAGCTGACTAAATAGTTGAATCTAGTAAAGCTGGAAATGTGAGACTGTAGCCTACTGAAGGAGGGGAGATGGGAGGAGTAACCTGGCCAGGAACTGAAACTTGCAAAAGTGTCAACAAATTACTGAGATAAAAAAGGCTTTTCACAAGGAGCAGTTTTGCAAGTTTCTTTCAGAGAATGTGTAGTACATCAGTAGGAACAACATTTGTAAAACTCAGTGCATACCAGTCAATGACACCTGAGCTGCAGACTCTCAAACTTGGCAGTTTTTTTCAGGTGTTCCATTCTAAGTGAATGGAAGTCTAGTCTGACAACATATGGTAGGGCTATTTGTCCTCACAGTCTGCATTATAGGACAGATTTAGCTTTCCAAAGGAATCACCATGTCTGCCCCCGTGAGGGCAGACAAGAGTAAAAATAAAATTAGGAATGAGTACTTATTTTGCTGAAGGCAGCTTTGGGAGGTGTAGTAAATCATGGCAAGATAAAAAATATATGTTTTCTTCATCATTTGTCCGTAGTGGTCCTTTAAGTAATGTGAAGTTTGCTTTTGAAAAGTTTTTAATGGTGGTTTCTTTGACCGGGGGTGGTGGCGGAATGTGGATATCCAGAGTGATTAGTTTATGGTCAGATCTAACCAGCGAGGGGTTGACTGGTGTGGAACACCAGTCACCCATGTTGGTGATGACCAGGTCCAATATGTTGTCACCTCTGGTGGGGGTGTTGACCAATTTGTCAACCAGGTTTCAGATTATAGACCCTTTTCAGGAGAATCCTCCTATATCTTAACGAAAGAGTCCCACTAGTAAGTTGGCCATCCTTGATGTCTAAGGTGGTGGTACAACTATCCCTGAAACGGGCTGTATACTTCCCTCTGTTTTTCTCTGCATGCTGATAGGTAGTTGATAAGGCATAGATTTTCTTTCCTGTAACAAGTGTACATATCATAAAGCATGTGGTTTAGTGCTTATCCTTGTTTGCTTGAGGCGAATGTTGGAATCCTCAAGGGGGGGGGGCAGTGTCTCATTTGACCCCCCCCTTTCGTTTCCATACTAACAATGGAGCAGCTGCACCTCTGGACATCTTGGTTTTTGTTTAAGATACAAGGTGTGCCACATCTTCATGTGTTGATGCAACCCCCCCCCCCCCCCCCCCCCAAAAGAAAGAAAAAAGTTTTACTTTGATATGGTTTTCATTGGCAGGTGTTAGGTTAACTGGAATGATTATCTTTTAGGCCTTCATTGACTATATAAACCACGTAACACACACTTCTGTTCATTAGTGGGTGCAAATGCAGTTGCAGGAGTTGGATAACTGGCCTAAATGGGAATTGATTCAGCAGATTTGTTTAATTTACAGCAGTGACATTGAGAGAAGTGTTGTACCAAGTGCCAAAAATGAAAGTGTGCAGCACGCCTATCCTTGTGGTGCTTTGTCCAGGTATGACTGTTAAATGTGCGTTACAGGATTTGTTGGTGTAATTGGCTACCCTGGTTGACTTTGTTTATAAGTAGTTACTAAAGCATGTTTTAGGAAGCCATTGAAGAGCTTAGCCCAGGTTCCCAGTTGCCCCAAAGCACTAAGTGACTTGCTCAAGATCACACAGTAGGCAAAGGCTAAAGCGATCATACACTGTACAGCAGGAAGCGGCTCATTCACAGCTCATTGCCTTAATCCTCTTCACTTTTTGATGGACTTGGAAGTACCTGTGTAAGCCAGGTTGCGTCGCCACTCTATTCCAGAACATACAGCGATGGTAACCAGAGTGTAGGCTGCAGCAAAGTTATTTCACTAAACAACCTTTTAGGTGGGAAGCAGTTTTGGGTATAGACAGCCTAAACAGTGTTTTCTGATTGTCCCTTGTTTACTGCAATGTCTCCTGCAGGAAGTGCTTAGATCCCCTGACTGTTGGCTGTATTGACCCCCATAACAAAACTGTTTTCAGGGTCACATTACGTGTTCCAGTGTTCCACTTGTAAATTGAATTTGGTGGCATTGTCTGCATGTTAGTTGTTCATTTAATGGCTTTTGTTCATCTTGGTTTGACAGCCCTCCACAGTTTTTGTGATCTCACGGTCTGAAAGACCTCCAGCAAAGTCATTTTTTATGCAAAACTGATTTTTAGCTGTTGGCTCTATAATGTACAGTTAAACAAAAATTAATTTTCACCACCAAAATGTCAAATCTAGATTATGAAATGCTTTCAGTGTTGTATACTTGAGTTTTAGTTTGAATCTGGCATGGGTGCAAAGGAGCAAATTCAGACTGGATTCCCCTGGGATCTGAACATAGTTCAGTTTAGCGTACTTAAATGACTTGAGCAAGTGTTTACACCAGCTTACCCTCTGGAGATATTTCACCTGCATGTAACACTAGCAGTTCCCATTTTGCAGCATCACTCTTACCCAGTAGCTAAGTTTTCAACGTGGAAAAGTGAAACCTGCTGTCTTGCTATTTTTTTGTCTGTACCATTGTTTGCGGCCCTCCAATCCCAAATATTAAGACACTGAATTTTGTTTATAAAACGTAGTATGTATGTGCACATACATAAGCATGTAATATGTAAGAGATTGCTTTGTATTTAGTTGTTTAAGTACAAGATTTTATTTTGTTGCAAGTTCAGTGTGGTAATCTGGTTTGGGTGTATGGCATACTTATTACAGAATCTAGTGTGAGTTTAACCATTTCAGGTTTACAGCTTTGGGTGCATGTTCTGCTTTCTCAGCAAGGCTAATATGGTTGTTGGCCTTTATGTTCACCAAATGTCAAAATTTGAAGATCAGTCACCCCTAATGGCACTACAAAAAAGGAAAAAAGAGGTCATCGTTACCCTCTATTCATCACTCATTAGACCCATTATAGAGTGCAACGCCCCTTTTGGAATGTACCTCACAAGACATCTGCAGCAGCTGGAAAGGCCACAGAAGTACCTCACAGAGGATTACTGGACTCAAATGCCCTACACTGACCGCCTCAAACTCCAGCTTTACTCCATAGCATATTGCCTACTTAGAGGTGATCTCTGCCTAACATATAAAGCTATGTCAAACCCAGATCTGTTGGATATGCTACACCTAAAGAAATCCCAATCCCTCTGAGCTACACACTCTAGGGACCTAAACCTTGTCACCACAATAAACAGGACATGCTGGAGGGATAGATTCCTATCCCAGAGACTTCCCATACTCTGGAACAGGCTACCCGTCTGTCAAGCAAAGTTCTTCATTAGCACTCTTCAAGAAAAATCTTGGGTGGATGGGAAATAGGAAATACACCCCGGGGATCACTTCTGTGTGTCTGCTCATTAGTGGCACAGGAAAATAACTTTCTTGGGTGGCGTAAGCCAGGGAACCTTGTTGGCTAGGCTTGCATAGGCCCTTGGGCCGATAGCCTAGTTACCTACCTATGAACTTCAGGGTTGGTGTGGGGTAAAATGCAGTTGAGCTAGAGGATCTTGTGTAGACAATAAAAGATGGTCTTTCTGTCTTGACAACATTTTGCTCTTTTGGGCTGTTAACTGACCAGCCCTGACCACAGCATGCTGTTACTTGTTTGTGGTTGGGGCACAAAACATGGTATATAGTGGAACTCTGTTTGGCATAGCTAAGGTAGGACTTGCAAGCTACTGCAGCTAATCACTTTGTGTTGTGCGCTGTGCGTATACAGGTAGGATTCAGGAGTGTAAATAACTCCAGCCTCTCTTGGGTTGGGTGCTTTTTCACTTTGTGTACAAAACGGTGCTAGTTGAAGGAAACTGACAGTCTGATCAAGAGAGCTCGTCACTTATTTTTACTTGCTGGCCTTTGAGTTCACAACCCTAACCTTGGTTTATTATTTAAAACTTTTGTGATGTAGACTAGTGGTCAGCTGCTTTTTCCCCCTAGTAAAATGTGTGTTTTTTTGGTAAGGAGTCAGTTATTAGAGATGTTTGAGTTTCGGGCTTCATATTTTTTAGAAAAAGTATGCTCATGTAAAACTTATTTGTGTTTGCTTTGTCCTTGATTTTTCCACTATGTGGTTGAGATCTGTGGTGCAGACACTAGTTGCCCAGAGTTGAGTCACTGTACTGCAGTACCAAAGATGGTGTCCCATAGGGACCTTTCTCCTTTCTGTTTTGTAGTGTCCCTTACTAAATAGCTTTAACTGTACTGAGGATGGTATCATGTCACTAGTTTAAATCTCTATTTGCATAAATTGTTTCCAGGTTTGTAACTGAATATAGTGGATGCATGTAATTCTTTGATTTAACTATGCTTAGAAATTCAGGAGCTTTTACGATGCGTCTTGGGCATGGCACTAATCTGTGATGCAGTAGACTGCTTTGCATACCCAATTTTTAAATTTGGCAGACAGTTGTGCAAGTAAATTAACAAGCGCAACAAACTGTTCATATTTACTAAGGATCATGACACAGTAGTACAACAATGGCTCCCATTTTACACTTCAGGTCTCAACACTCCATTTGAGGGCATGACTTGACTTGCTGTTTTATTAATCCTCTAACTCCTTTTCCCAACACTTTCAGCATCTATAAGTCTGCCATGATGTCCTTCAAGGATGCATCTGCAGTCATAACATATGGATTGTCCTTCCTCAGGCAGCCCTTCGGTCGGCCGGATTCCAAAGTCTGGGTCTGGCCTCGGCTGATGTCGCACTTTCCCCGACGTCAGAGCGTCTGGGGTATAAAAGCATCAGCCGACGCCATTTTCCTCGGTCTTTCTTGCCGCGCGGTGCCCGAAGCAGAAGCTGTTCACAAGTGCCGGTCGGTCAGATCCAGAGATTTCAGCTACCAAAGACTTCGAAAAAAGCTAAGTACCCCGTTGGGGACTCTTTCTTGCCTCAGCCGATGTCAGACAAGGCATTATATTACAAAGGATACATGGGCATTGCAAATAATAGACAAAGGATACAGGTTTCACTTCCACACTTTGCCAAAAAGAAGCGGTATGCCAAACCTTCCACCAAATCAGAAGGCAGAGGCTTTAACACAAATCAGCAATTTACTTCAGATGAAAGCTATAGAAAAGGTACCATGTTCAGAACAAGGCCAAGGATTTTACTCCCGACTATTCCTTGTACCAAGAAAAGAAAATCAATGGAGGCCTATTCTCGACCTGTCCGCACTCAACACTTATCTCATTGTGCCAAAATTCAAAATGCTGACCCTACAGCAACTTCTTCCCAGGTTTGGCAAGGAGTCTTGGCTGGTGACTCTAGATCTCCAGGAGGCATACCTGCACATCCCTATCAGACCAAGTTGCAGAAGACACCTCAGATTTCTTGCAGGATCAGAGCATTATCAATTCTCAGCATTGCCCTTTGGCTTATCTACTGCGCCCAGAGTATTCACGAAATGCCTGGCATCAATAGTTGCACATTGCAGACTACAGGGAATTCAAATTTATTCATACCTGGACGACTGCCTAATACAAGCGGGCAACAAGAAGAAATTGTTAAAGGACTTGGCCTATGCCATACACCTGTTACAGGCCTTGGGATACACAGTCAACATCCAAAAGTCAAGACTAGTACCATCCCAAAGGTTCACCTTTTTGGGTGCAGATCTGGACACAAACACCCAAATGGCCTTTCTCACAGAAGAAAAACAAAAGCAACTTCCAGATTACGTCATGATTTTGACAAAACAAACTCAGCTTACTGCAAGGCAAATCCTGCAGGCCCTGGGTTACATGGCATCCTGCATAATTCTAATCCCACATGCCAGACTGCATATGAGGAAATTACAATGGCACCTAAGGAGTGTATGGTCTCAACACAGTCACAGTTTAGAAACCATGATACCAATCATTCCATGCCTTCAAAAGGAATTCCTGTGGTGGGCTCAGGCCTGCCAGTCCAACAGAGGGTTGCCTTTCAACAAACCAAAAGCAAGGCAGACCATCACCGCAGACGCCTCGGACCGAGGATGGGGAGCACACATGGAGGACAAATGCATCCAAGGCCTATGGCCTCAAGGGCAGCTAAGCATGCACATAAACCAAAAGGAAATGCTGGCAGTGAGGCATGCAATCAAGGCATTCAAACCCTTCCTCCAACAAGGACATCTGTTAATAAGGACAGACAACACCACGGTCATGTGGTACATAGTCAGGGAGGCACACATTCTTACCCGCTATGCCGGATGGCTATGACTCTGTGGGATCTATGCCTGAATCTCAATATCCAACTACAGGCCCAATTCGTGCCAGGGAAAGAAAATGCACTGGCAGACAGCCTAAGCAGAACTATTATGGATGCACACGAATGGATGCTGCACCCAGACATCTTCAAACTCGTAACAAAGACATGGGGAATGCCGGAGATGGATCTGTTCACCTCCCCACTCAACCATCAACTGAAGACATTCTGATCAAGGACATACCACCCACAAGCTTGGAGAGTGGACTCTCTCTCCTTCAGCTGGAAAGCCCTAACAGTATGCCTTCCCACCTCTCCCATTGATGCACAAGGTTCTACTGAAAATCAGGGAGGAACAGCCAAAAGTGATACCAATAGCTCCGGACTGGCCGAGAAAACACTGGTATCCACTATTGAGAAGCATGTCTCAGGCAAAATCATGGCCCCTCCCCCTATGGCCTCTTCTAACGCAGAACAATTTCAAGACCCTGCATCCCAACTTGAAAACATTGCAGCTAACT
The DNA here is from genome assembly GCF_019279795.1 of Protopterus annectens. Taxonomy (NCBI): domain Eukaryota; kingdom Metazoa; phylum Chordata; order Ceratodontiformes; family Protopteridae; genus Protopterus; species Protopterus annectens. Next base: position 1,365,519,210 of record NC_056747.1, read on the forward strand.
GCCTGGAAAATTCCTTAAATCCCAATCAAACTGTTTTATCTCAGAGGGTGAAGGACATTATCCTGGAGGCTCGCAGGCCTTCCACAAGGAAGACATACTCAGCTAAATGGAGGAGATTTCTCATTTGGAGCACATCAAAGGGCACACATGTCACAGTGGCAAACCTAGCACATATCCTAGAATATTTAGCAGAATTGTTCCACAATAGCCTGTCCTATTCTTCCATTAAGATTCATGCTTCTGCAATTTCAGCAGAATACAATGTGGATCCACCTATCTTCTCGCACCCTCTCCTCAGACAATTTCTGAGAGGGATCAAAAATGTTAAACCTCCAATGAAATGCCCTCTACCTGCCTGGGATCTCAACTTTGTGCTGGAAAAACTGACACTACCTCCTTTTGAACCAGCAGCATCAGCGGATCTACAGTTTCTATTTTGGAAAACTGCATTCCTTCTGGCAATCACTTCAGCAAGAAGAGTATCTGAGTTACAAGCATTAATGGCTGTACAGCCTTTTCTTATTTTCCACCAGGACAGAGTGCCACTAAGAACCAATCCTACTTTTATGCCAAAGGTGGTATCTAGGGTATCCTTGAACCAAGCTATTCACTTGCCTACGTTCTTCCCTAATCCACAGAATAAAGGGGAAAAACTTTTGCACACCCTGGATATACACAGACAACTACGCTACTACTTGGACAGAACAAAAACTAGCAGAAAAACTGACCAACTTTTTGTAGCATATGCAACTGGGGTGCAAGGAAGAGCAATTTCCAAACAGACAATTTCAAAATGGATAGGAAATTGCATTAAGCGCTGCTACTCCTTTCATGGAAAGACAGTTCCTGAAAATATCAGGCCTCACTCCACAAGGGCCACGGCCACCACTACAGCCTTCCTACGGGGGGTGGCTACCAAGGACATTTTAGAAGCTGCTACTTGGACCTCCGTGCATACATTTGCCAAGCATTACAATCTTCCTTTATACTCTAGATCCAGAGCAGGGTTTGCAACTGCAGTCCTGCAGGGGATCTTAACTACACCATCCTTTTCTTAGTACCTCCACCCCCAGATTGGCTATGGTATTCTACCCATATGTTACGACTGCAGATGCATCCTTGAAGGACATAGTACAGTTTTGTACCTACCATAAATGTAGATGTCTGATAGGTATGCATCTGCAGTCAGGATTACCCTCCCTCCTTCCCCTCTGTGGTATTCCTAGGGTGCTTACCCCTCTTTTAGCTAGCTGGGGGAATCTATTATGGTGCATTTGTTTGTTTATGTATATAATTTGCAAATGTTTGGAACTTTTCAGCATTTATCCAAATCTTTCTAGAGGGCACCTGGCATCTGGGGCAAAAAAAACTGAGGAAAAATGGCGTCTGCTGATGCTTTTATACCCCAGACGCTCTGACGTCAGGGAAAGTGCGACATCAGCCGAGGCCAGACCCAGACTTTGGAATCCAGCTGACCGAAGGGCTGCCTGAGGCGGGACAACCCATATATTATGACTGCAGATGCATACCTAACGGACATCTACATTTATGGTAGGTACAAAACTGTACTTTTCCCTTTTCACTGTTACATTGATACAGTAAGCTAATATCAGTTTCATAATCGGCTACTTTTTATTTATTTATTTTATTTAACATTTGTTGACCGGGAATGTCCGACTAGGTTTCACAGAGCCTGTTTTCAGCGGAGGCCTGGGGAGAAATGCTCCAGATGCATGTTTTTGGAACTTAATTCTCCATAATCTGTTAGCTTTTTACCTTGGTTTAACCTCATCTCGCTCTTCATTAGGTCATCCACTTGCATGGCAAGACTTGGTACTCCATCCACAAAAGTCTGCCAATTTGCATGTAGTGTCTGCCCTGGATAAAAGACTTTGGCCCAAGCCATTTTTTGTGGTGCAGGCATGCACGCTTCTCATCTAGTTGCTGGTTTTTGACCTATGGCTCCAGAGCCACTGTTGAAAATCTTCAAAAGTTAAGTGCTCTGAGGAAAGCTTACTTGCTTTGATTATTTTTCTTTTCTGTTTCTGTGAAATTCATTTGTAAGAGAAATTTGATTGGGAAGCCTTGTGGTTCTTGGGATTTGTCTGATTCAGGTGTTTGAGCCATTGATGGCAGTTGTCAAATCCCACATAAAGAACATCATTCCGAGTGCTGTTTTTGCTCATGACCGTCCCATCTGTCAGATTGTTGAAGTTTTTCAGGTTTTGTAAGAAAAACCTAGAGGTGTACGTAAAACATGCTTAGAGCATGATTGATGCAGAAAAGCATTCGATGTTATGCAGGTATCAAAGTAGTTCACTCCTTTTGGAAAATGCCTTCTCCCAGAGTACCCATAAAAAGAGCACTGCCATAAGGAGGTTCAGAGAGAGGACCCAAGATGCCAGGGGGAATCTCTGAGTTGCATACAGTTGAGAGCACTTCAGCTAGTGACTCTGTGCTTTCCAGTCACTGTTAGTAATGTTAGATGATTTTGTGTCCCTCTGTCTAGCAAGTAGCTGTCAGCATACTTTCTCCTCTGCCAACTACTAGGAAGAAGGCATACTTCATACTGAATTTATTAGAATGGCAGACCTTTGATTTCAGTCCACTGTGCTTTCTCTAGAGAGAGTGCCTCCATCGTTAAGCCCTTTAGAATAGTGGAGGTGGGGCAGTAGTGAGAAGTGTAGAGTTTCATCAGTTAGGTGTTTGAGATGCATCTGTTTTTAATACCTTGGTGGGGGTGACTGTTCCCCAAGTAGACTGAATCTAGGATGGTAATTGTTTTACAAAAACCTGGCTCCCATGTACAGTTAAATGAGCATTTAATCTCATAGCAGAGGAGCTCTTCCTGCAGTGGGAAGCCCTTGCGAACAAATCCCCAGCAACCACTCTTCCCTGAACAGGTCACACTGAAAAGGGATACCTGTCAGGTTGCGGACAGTCACTCGCCCTTGGAGAAGGATATGGTCTACACAACTTGGACGACATCCCATCATTTGACCCTACTGAGATGAAGGGGATTGCATTTAATCAAGGTCACTGTAAGATGCACCATTTAGTATTGGTCAGTTTGGGCATGGATTTTAAAAGTGATTAGAACTGATGACTGGAAGTCCTCCATTCAGATGAACACTTTAAGAAGCTTTTCCTGTCTTCCAGTATGCCAAACAAGTGGTGAATTTCTCCAGTTCTGTTCAGAATTTCCATGTAAAGAGCGTTAATGTGGTCGTCTTGAGGCTTTAGTAGTAATGTTTGAAGATTGGTCCATGTGTTTGCCAGATCTATATGTAATATATATATATATATATATATATATATATATAGGCAAGACTTTTGATATGCCATTCCCCATTGTGGTATCATTGATAAAGTCTCCAAACTAGGCATCAATCCCTACATCACTAGTCACCAAGTAGGTTGCAAATTGGCTCACAGGACCCACAGAGTAAATGACCAAGTTCCCTGATGACTGCAAGCTAGGAGTCGTCATTAACTCCGCAAGTGATCCAGACCTCCTACAAAAGGGGCCTCTCTGAGACCAGTGATGGGTGTTGGAACCATGGCCTAAAGATTAATGCAAAAAAAAAAAAAGATGCTTTTCATCCCCTTTAGAAGAAAACTCAGTTCACATTGCGACTGTGGTCAAAGTCCTTCTACGTGGCACATCTTATAACCAAAGGTTTCGCATCCAGGAAGAAAGAGGTAATCATCCCCCTCTCATTAGACCAGTCATCGAATATAATGCCCTGTTTGGCTTGTAACTGACCAGACGCCTACAACAGCTGGAGAGGCCACAAAAGTAAGTCACAAAAACGATCATAGGCCTTAAACACATGTCCTACACAGACACTCGAACTTCAGCTGTTCTCAGTCTCTTATCTACTTAGAAGTGATTTCTGCTTGACTTACAAAGCCATGTCGACCCAGCCCTACTTGAAATGCTACACCTAAAGAAATCCCAATCCTCCTGCACCACATGCTCAAGAGATCACAACCTTATTACCACAATTAACATAACATGCTGGAGGGACAGGTTTATCTCCCAGACTGCCCATACTTTGGAATAAGTTTCCCATTCATGTCAAGCAAAGCACCTCGCTGACTCTCTTCAAGAGAAATCTTGACAAGTGGGTGGGTAGCAAAGTTCTCCGCAGGGATTACTCTAGTTGCCCTACTGGATAAGGGGCACTGTGAACTAACATCTGGTGGCACCGTGCCTAGGCATTTTTTGGTTAGGCTTGTAAAGGCTCCAGCGCCATTAGCCTAGCACACGCCTATGAAATGTAGGCAGTAAATAAGCTGAACCATTAATTGACGAGTCTAACCTACACTATAGAGTAATTGAGTAGAAAAAAGAATTTGCTAATTAGCAGTCTGACAAATCTAAAAAAAAGATTGTAGCATCATTGTAAAATGGTAGATTTTTAGGTAATGTCATGGTATAGGAGGAAGCATCATGAAAGGCATATATGATGTAGAAGTCAAGAAGAAAATGAATGTTATGTTAGTACATATACTTAAAATTGTGCCAAGGCAATGTGCAGGTGAGATAGAGGGAAATACGTTGCATGTCAAAGACTTGAGATGGGTATAAAGTGATTTAAGGAGTAGTGAATTAGAGGTTAGGTATGTGCCGAGTTTGCATGTCCTCCCTGTGGTTGTATGGGTTTCCTTCGGGAGCTCTGGTTTCCTCCCACATTCCAAAGACATGTAGTACGTGGATTGGACGCTCCTAAATTGGCCGCAAGTGCAAGTGAGTGGTACGGATGAACTACTGTGGCAGGGCTAGCCAACCGGCTCTGTAAACCTTGGCTCAAGATGATTCACTGTTGAAGTGACACCCTGACCCCTTGTACAAAGTGGGGAAAAAGGGGTTGATGGATGGATGGAATTAGAGATAGGTAGAGAGAAGCTGAAATTTTGCTGCGTGCTGAAAAAAGCAGCTTAGAATATAAAAAGCGAAAAATGTAATTATGGTTGTCAAAAAAGATTGACAGAATAGATCAACCTGGGTTAGTGCAGGAGCAGAGCCAGGTGTTCCTTAAGCAGCGTTTTAAATTTGGATGTATTGCTAGTGTTTAGTATTGGAGGTATGGAATTGCACCAGGACTTGGATATTTGGTGGGAAAAGAAAGAATTGCTTGGATACTTGTTGGGTTTAGTTATGGGAAGTAGTAATTTGTTTAAGGGTCTTCATGGTCTGTTTGAGTAGGGCTGAACTAAGTTCTCAAGTGATGGACAGTAGTCTGGATGGTGTAAGATAGAACAAAGTAATATTCAAAAAGATAATGTAAACTAAAAATATTTTAGTTTCCTTCTTGTATAGCACTGACATAGTCATGGTTGCATGTATAGTTAGTGCAGGTAGAAATGAAAAACAAAAATAGTGAAGTCAAGTTACATGAACTGCTATTGGCAGCAGGCTGTGTCCATCTTGGTGGAGAGGAGGACTAATTAAACCCATTGTGAAGACTTGAGCCTTGCCTGCCAATATAAATAGCACCTGATGAAGCGAAGGGTATGTATCCCAGAAACTTACCCCTTCTTTGGAACAAGCTTAAGATCCATGTGAAGCGGATTTCCTCCCTAAACCACTTCAGGTGCAACTTGGACAGTTGGCTGGGGAACAGGAAATTCATCCCTGGTGTTGCACCTATGTCTCTAATGGACTTAGGCGTAATGGTTCATCTCCCAGGCCCTAGCTTGAAAGATTTAATCTCCCAATCCCCTTCTTACATTTATCAAGTGTACCAGAACTTGTCACAAATTTGGGATGCATGCCTAGACTTAAAAAGGTCTTTGTGGTAGTTAGCCTAGTAAAACACCAACGAACCTAAACTGACAGCACTTTTTTTTAAAGCTGCAGGCCATAGTTTTCTGTGACACTGCTGATGGTTTGAAAACAGAGACTTTCACTTAGTTTGCTTCCTTAACCTTTGAATTATCAACTGCACCCTGGGTGTTCTTCATTTGCCTTATGCAGGCACAGGGCCTTTCACCTTTGGCAACTGCCTGATTCAGGTCCAACTCTAAAGGAGACAAAAAACACAGCAGTGTAATCTCACATGTTTCTGGAGACTAGCACTTTAAATGAACATGCCTACATCCCAGCATATGCCCTCCAGGTAAGTATTGTTCCTGGCTGCCCTGCTGGACACACTAAACCATTTGGCATTTTTTCTCAGAGAGATTTGTTCCTAAGAAAAAATTTCATTTCAGTTGCAGTACAAAATTGGATGACTGCAAGAGTTTCTTAGAACTCTGTAGTACTTGGTCCTTTCTAGCCCTGGATGTAACAAAAGTTTTGCATAAGGAATTTCCAGTGGTATTGAAGAAACTAGTGTAAACAAGCTCTGTACCTGTGGTGCCAACCTCCCCCAAAACCTTGCATCAGGAAGGCTCTGTCGTGGTGGATACAGCTGGTGAACTTCTGTCTGGGGATCTCATTCATGGTAAACCTGGACACTCATGCTCACCATGGGTTACTCGGGCAGTCTGAGGGCACACTTAGGAAAAGTGAGGATACTGGGGAAGTGAGAAAGAGCACATGACTGCAAAATAGATAGCAGGAAGTCTAGCGATTTTAAGAACTTAAAACCAATTTGGCAACCAAGGATCCTTTGCATCTTTACTGACTTTTCCTTAGTGATGCGGTGGATCAGGAGAGACATGCTCATAGTTTTCTGCAGGCTGCCCATGGAGCTATGGTACTTGGCTGCGGGGTCCGACATTACCTTTGTCTCATTTAATTTCCTTTCTCAGGAAAAATTTCTGCCTAACTACAGATTGTTGCTGGGCCAGATGTATTTCTTGGTTTGTTGTAAAGGGTTTCATAAGTGGGGTGTGCCAAAGAAAAATAAAGCACCAGCTAGCCAACTTTAGGGGCCTGAGCTACAGTTTTTCTCTAAGCTGGGCGGGCCTATTTCTGTAGGTCTGTCTTTCAGACTGTCTTCCCCTCATGTTAGAACAATTGTTAAATTAGGACAGTCCAAAAGCGCTACTCCTAAATTGCCTTTTGGCTGAGGAAGCACTGGCTTTCTCTCTTCTGTGCATGGTAAGAACATTGCCTACTCTGTTGTCTGTGTTAGAACTGTTATAAAACAAGGGGTCACTTTTACGCAGTCTCAATACCTTAAGGCTTGTAGCTTGATGTGGACGTGTACCCTTTAGGCACATGTTCTCTACTTTGGCTTCCTTGCCTTCCTTATGATGTAAGCACAAGATTAATGTCTAGCGAAATGTAGCATATTCTCCCTTTAGTGGTAAAGGTGGTGGCCTAGTAGACCCATCTTAGACTTTGTCCACAGTCCTCATCTAACTTGCAGACCTTTATAGGTCAGTATTGTCTAATGGCTCAGTAAAGTTACAAGTCTCCTGTTTCAGCCTGCCTGCCTTTATTTTTGCTAGTAATGAGGTCCTTTGTTTGAGGCCCTGCTCTCTTTATATTGCTTTGAAGCTTCAGCTCCTCAAGGGGTACTGTACCCACGGCCTTGTAAGAAATCACCTCAACCACTGTGGTATCTTGTGTCGAAGAGCAAAGTTTGCTTTCTTTTGAATCAGCTGCTACTCAAGTAGTTGTCCTGACAAACTTGTTTGAGGTAACGGCCACTTTTACTAGGAGAATTTGCAGTCTCTTGTGTAAAAGAGTTCCTTATCTTCTGAAAAGTCGCACTGCCCCAGTCAGTTTTTCACATCTACACTAGCAATCGAGAGATCCTTGATTTTTAAGCCATCTACATCTGTTGCCCATGCTACCATCAAAACAAAGAGCTATGTATGTTGGATTCTCTTTAGATATGCATAGACCGCTCAGATATTACTTGGACAAAACTAATGACCAGTTAGAGCGAGAGAGAGACCATTTATCTGTCTCATTTGCACAAGATATGCAGGACAAACATAATGTTCTTGTGTTTCACTGTTGCAGTCATCACACTTGGGTTATCTGCATGCAGGAAGCCCTCAGTCGGCCCAAATACCAGAGACTTGGTGTTTCTGTGTCTGATGCTGTAGCTCCAGGACTGACGTCAGGTCGTCAGGGGTATAAAAACAGTATCCAAAAAAACAGCTGTGAAGCAGTTAACTAGTTATGTCACAAAATCAAATCCAGAAAGAAAACTGGAAACACTCTAAAACGATAAATGTTTAATCCAGGTTCAAGTTTGCAAGTAAACACTTTCACATTCAAGGCTTCTTCAGGCAAAATAAATACCATCAATTAAACAACATAACTTTAATGCATTTCAAAAAGTCACATTACTCTAATTACACCTTCTGGTGCAACATATTTAAATAAGGCTTTAAAGTAAAACTGTTAAGACCAGGTGGTACAAACGCTGTCATTTTTAAAATCCATCTCATCTCTTCATTTCATTTAGGTTTTATATTCCCGCCCTGCAATGGCCTATAAATTACTTTTAAAATCATACTATGTTGATCACCTTTCTCTCTAATGTGTTTACTAAGAGCATTTGTAACTACTGTCTAATATCACTGAGATGACAGGCTATACGCTCTTTAAATTTCCTGTTCGTCATACCCACATAAAAAGCATCACAGATTTCACACTTGGCTAAATATATTAAATTGCTTGTGTTGCAATTCCCATATGCATGTAAAACAAACTCTCTACCTGTCATGGGATGTGTAATGGATTTCTCTGAGCATATGCTTGCAGTAAACACAATTCCCACATTTAAATGCACCTTGTTTCACATTTCCTATCTTAAAGAATTCCTTGGGTTGCTCCTTATAACATAACATGCGTTTCAAAGTGTTCTTCCTTTTGTACCTGAAAGCTGGTGGATCCCCTATATTTCCTTTAATGCTGGGCCGTCCCTTAAACTTGACCGGTGTTGCCTAATATGTTTTACTGCTTCAGTGTTCCTGTTATAGGTAAGATGCACCTCATTTTATTTGCTTGTGGTCCTGCTCTAGCTCTATCCTGACTCTCACTACCAAACTAGGGCTGAAGCCTTCTACTTAGTCTTTGCTGTTGTATGCTCCTATTAGCAACACGGACTTCAGACTCTGGGTAACACCTATTTAAAAGTCAGACCACAACATCCAATCGTTCAGACATCCTATCATGTACAGTACTTAGTCTAACTACTCATTGCGTCAGATGTTTTATTATATTTCCAAACCTAAATGGAGGGTGCATGCTATTATGATGCAAGTAACTATTACACTTAACCTCATTTTTGTATAGTTCTGTATATACTGTGCTCTGCTCATCCTTTAATTTTACATCAAGGAATGTAATCTGATGTCCTTCATGGATGCATCTGCAGTCATAACAACTGGGTTGTCCTGTCGTCAGGCAGCCCTTCAGTCGGCTGGATTCCAAAGTCCGGGTCCGGCTTCGGCTGATGTCGCACTTCACCCGACGTCATCTCTGTTGGTCTTCGGGTATAAAGGCATCAGCCGACGCCATTTTCCTCAGTCTTACTTGCCGCGTGGCGCCCGAAGCAGAAGCTGTTCGCAAGTGCCGGTCGGTCGGATCCAGAGATTACTTCTACCGAATACTACTTCGAAGACTTCTAAAGCTAAGTACCCCGTTGGGGACTCTTTCTTGCCTCAGCCGATGTCAGAAAAAGTTAATAATTGTTTAACCTGTGGGAAACAAATACCTCATAAAGATTTCCACTCTTATTGTCTGCCTTGTTTAGGCCCAGCCCACGACGTAGCAGCCTGTTCGGCCTGTGCTTCGTTCAACCGACGAACGCTTAGGCGTCAGTCGGAGTTTGCTGAACAGTTTTTCGGTTCTGATTTTGCGTACATTATGCCGTCGGATCCTCCGACTACCCAAACTGCCAAAAAACGCAAAGATAAAGACAGACTCGCGGTCCGCGGTTTCGGCCGAAACCATGGTTAAGCAAACCGCGAGTGTCTCGGTTTCGGCCGAAACCGAGAAAACTGATCAAAGTACAGCTGAATCTATCTCTACAACTGAGGCCCCTGCTACCACTCTTGAAATGGCCTCAGAAATTTTATCCACTACGGTGGTTGCCACTGACTTATCAGACACCATTCCCTTGGATGTCTCTACCCCAGCACGTGGTGCTGCTAGGCCTCCAGCAGCCATGTCCATTAAGGCCTTCGCCAGGGCTAAAGCAGCAAAGACTACAATAACAGTGCCTGTTAAACCCCCTACAACCAGGCCCTCCTCTAGTTCTCAAATGCTTACTCTGGCAGAAGATTTAATTTCATTAATTAGAGGATCTCAATCACACCCAGACAGGGCCTCCAAGCCCCCAGAGAAGAGACCTAGGGCAGAGCCCCCTGAGCCAGTGTCCTCTGATGAGTCTGCCGATGAATCAGACATAACTGATCAGCCAGAGGCTCCTTTCTCCAATTTTGAAGACTCTGATGCTGAAGAATCCATTCCAGCTGCTTCCCCACCAGAAGAATTCTCCTTTGGGGAAACCTTACATGCCATGCGAGAGCAGTCCCAATGGCAGCAACAGGATTTTTCAGACTCCAGAAAAAGACTTAGGACCTTTCTGCACCTTCCACAGCACAGGTCCTTAGCTATACCTCCTGTTCTCTCTCTGGTGGATGATGCTTTCAATGATGTCGGCTCCGCACCAGATTCTTTACCTCCAGCCCCTGCCAAACCAGACAGATTTTACAGGGTGCCAGACACTCATCACCACCTTTACAAGGCCCCTCTTGCAGACCCCGAAACTATATCCCAGGGTCCCAAGGCAGTAGCTGCGACCATAGCAAAAAAACCCGATTCCTTCAGAAAGGGAAGCAAGGTCATTAGACAGATGGGGCAAAAAGGTCTACACTTCAGCTACTCTCTCAGCTAGAGCTTTAAATTGTCAATTTCACATGATACAATACCAAGAGTTTATGCTTGATCAGTTAACTAAAAAGCTAACCACTGATGAATCTCTTGATAAGAAATATGTATTAGAAATGGTAAATAACATACAACAGGTTAGTAACCATTCCTTAAAATGTGGCTATGATGCACTGGAGGCTTCATTTAGATCAGCCATGACTGGCACAGTGATAAGAAGGCTTGCATGGCTAAAGGAGCAAGCTCTACCGGATCATGTTAAAGCTAAGTTGCTAGATGCTCCTATGGATAAGACAAGTTTGTTTGGTACACCTGCCCAGCAGGTTATGAAGAAAATGGAAGAAAAGGCAAAATCTGTTCAAACGGTTAAAGATTTCTTGCAGGTTCAACCCCCAAGGTTTAGCAGGAACTGGCCTGCCAAAAATTGGTCCTTTCCTGACTCCACAAGACCTCAAAGGGGCAGGAATAGACGTTCCAGAGGAAGAAACCAATCCAGGGGAGGTGCCTACAGAGGACGACAGTGGCAAGGTAACAACAGAGGCACAGACACAACCTCTGCCACTGCACCAACTCAACCACAGTGACTTAACCCTAAATCCGCCTACCAGGGAACAAATAGCAGCTCCCCTAGGCGGAAAATTAACCTTATTTTCAAAGAACTGGCACTATATAACAAAAGACAAGTGGATTTTACAAACCATAGATGAAGGTTACCGGTTCCACTTTCACACTTTACCAGTCAAAAGAGGAATGCCAAATCTACCGCCAAATCAAAAAACAGAGGCTCTACAACAGATAATGCAGTTAGCAAACATGAGAGCTGTGGAAAGAGTGCCAACAGCAGAGCAAGGAAAGGGTTCTACTCCAGACTATTCCTAGTTCCAAGAAAGGAAAAAGTTGGAGACCAATTCTCGACCTGTCCGCCTTAAATACATACATCATTGTCCCAAAATTCAAAATGCTGACCCTACAGCAACTTCTTCCCATGCTGGGCAAGGAGTGTTGGCTGGTAACTCTAGATCTCAAGGAGGCATACCTGCACGTCCCCATTCGACCAATCTGCAGAAGATACCTCAGATTTCTTGCAGGATCAGAGCACTATCAATTCTCAGCATTGCCCTTTGGCTTATCTACTGCCCAGAGTATTCACCAAATGCCTGGCATCAGTAATCGCCCATTGCAGACTACAGGAATACAAATTTACCCATACCTAGACTGCCTGCTACAAGGGGACAACAAAAGCAAGCTGACAACAGATTTACAAAGGGTCATTTACTTGCTGCAAGCACTGGGATACACAGTCAATCTACAAAAGTCAAGGCTGATACCATCCCAAACAAGGACATTCTTGGGCGGAATTGGACACAGTAAAGCAGATGGCATTCCTAACAAAGGAAAAACAAAAAGAACTCCCTCTTTACTTCTTGGCACTAACAAAACTGAACAAGTTAACAGCAAGAAAAGTACTGCAGGCCTTGGGCTTCATGGCATCATGCATAATCTTGGTTCCACTTGCCAGACTACATATGAGAAAACTACAGTGGTACATAAAGAATTTATGGTCTCAACACAGACACAGCCTAGAAACAGAAATCCCACTAATTCCATGCTTAAAACAGGAGTTCCTATGGTGGGCTCAGGCATGCCAGTCAAACCCAGGGCTACCCTTTCGCAGATGTCAAGCAAGCCAGACCATCACAACAGACGCTTCAGACATAGGATGGGGGGCCCACATGCTGGACAAATACATGCAAGGATTGTGGACACAGGATCAACTTCACCTGCACATCAACCTAAAAGAAATGCTGGCAGTAAAACTGGCAATCCAAAAGTTCAGACCATTTCTCAGAGGGCCAGTTGATGATAAGGACAGACAACACCACAGTCATGTGGTACATCAACAAACAGGGAGGCACTCATTCATACCCCCTATGCAGAATGACTTTGGAGCTGTGGACCCTGGCACTCAGCTACAACATCCAGTTACAGGCAATATTTGTACCGGGAAAAGAGAATACTCTAGCAGACATATTAAGCAGAACCACATCGGATGCCCACGAATGGAAGCTGCACCCGAACATCTTCAAGACCATCTCAAAGAAATGGGGAATGCCTCAGATAGATCTATTTGCATCGCCTACCAATCACCAGCTCAAAAAATTCTGCACAAGGACATTCCACCCACTAGCATGGAAAGTGGATTCGCTCTCCTTCAGCTGGAAAGGCCTAACAGCATATGCATTCCCACCTCTTCCCTTGATACACAAGATATTACTCAGTCAAGGAAGAACGTCCAAGGATAATCCTGATAGCTCCAAACTGGCCAAGACAACACTGGTACCCACTGCTGAGGAGCATGTCTCGGAACAATATGTGGCCAATACCCCTGATGCCTTTGATGTTAACTCAGAACAACTACAGCATCATACATCCAAACCTAAAAACGTTGCAACTGACTGCATGGAACATCACATAGCAGCAGTTAATCCAGAACTTTCCCAAAGAGTTAGAGACATTATTCTTGAAGCACGCAGACCTTCAACAAGAAGAAACTATGCTGGAAAATGGAAAAGGTTTGTCATTTGGAGTACTGAAAGAGGAAAAGATGTCAAACATAGATATGCCTAACATTCTGGAGTACCTAGCCGAACTTCTTCATTCAGGCCTGTCCTACTCCTCCATCAAGATACATGCATCAGCTATTTCAGCAGAATACAGCTTTGATCCACCTGTTTTTCTCACCCTTTGCTCAGGCAGTTCCTCAGAGGAATCAAGAATGTAAAACCTCCAAGGAAACCACCATTACCAGCTTGGGACTTAAACTTTGTGCTAGAAAAATTGACACGATCACCCTTTGAACCAGCAGCAACAGCAGACCTACAACACCTGTCATGGAAAACTGCTTTCCTACTGGCAATTACTTCAGCAAGGAGGGTTTCAGAACTACAGGCCTTAATGGCAGTGCAACCCTTCCTAATCTTCCACCAAGATAGTGTCCATGAGGACTAATCCTACATTTATGCCTAAGGTGGTATCCAGAGTGTCTTTAAACCAGGCAATCCACCTTCCTACCTTCTTTCCCAACCCACAAAACAGAGGGAAAGAATATTGCATACCTTGGATGTACATAGACAGCTACGCTACTACTTGGACAGAGTAGCAGAAAGACTGACCAACTTTTTGTAGCCTATGCAACAGGAAGGGAAGGAAAAGCTATTTCCAAACAGACAATCTCCAAATGGATAGGAAATTGCATACGATTCTGTTATTCCTTCCATGGAAAACCAATTCCACAGAACATAAGACCTCATTCTACAAGGGCAGCAGCCACTACCACAGCCTTCTTACGAGGAGTGGCAACCAAAGACATTATTGAGGCGGCTACTTGGACCTCCGTGCATACATTTGCCAAGCATTATAATTTGCCTCTATATTCCAGATCCCGAGCAGGGTTTGCCACTGCTGTACTGCAAGGGATCCTAAACACACCATAATCTAGTTTTATCCTCCTCCCCTTGTTGGCTATGGTATTCTACCCAGTTGTTATGACTGCAGATGCATCCATGAAGGACATAGTACAGTTTTGTACCTACCATAAATGTAGATGTCCGAACTGGATAGCGTCTGCAGTCAGGATTACCCTCCCTCCTTCCCCTCTGTGGTACTCCAAGGGTGTTTACCCTCCTAATAGCTAGCTGGTGGGGGGGGGGGGAGTCTTTTATGGTGTATTTGTTTGTACATATGTGCATACATGCTTATTTTTGTGTTTACCTCTATCTTTTTGTAAACATTGGCATCTATCTAAATTTTAGCCTTCAAGAGGGCTACTGGCATCTGGGGCAAGAAACACCGAGGAAAATGGCGTCGGCTGATGCCTTTATACCCGAAGACCAACAGAGATGACGTCGGGTGAAGTGCGACATCAGCCGAAGCCGGACCCGGACTTTGGAATCTGGCCGACTGAAGGGCTGCCTGACGACAGGACAACCCAGTTGTTATGACTGCAGATGCTATCCAGTTCGGACATCTACATTTATGGTAGGTACAAAACTGTACTTTCCTTAGATATATCATGTTTGAATCTTTGAAAAGTAGTAGTTCCATTAACGTACAATATAAACTGTTCAAATTCATCTCTATTACCTTCCCACACAACAAAAAGATCGACAAATCTTTTATAAAAATTAATACACTTCTTAAAAGGATTGGTACATGACCATATTCATATGGGTATTTGCAACTGCTGTTCCCATTGCTACTCCTCTTTCTTGATAATACAGGCTAGTGTCAAAAATATTTGATGTTGAAACCATTTTTAATAGGTCACACAATAGTCTGATCTCAGTATCATAGTCTGAAAACCTCTCCAAAAATATTCTGACATATTCAACACCATGTATTTGAGGTATTTGTATAAACAATGAATCTATGTCCATTGTTCGTTGTTCACTGTTGCAGTCATTACAATTGGAGTTATTCTGCTGGCAGGCTACCCGCAGTCAGCCTGAGTTCCAAAGTCTAGGTCCGGCGTCTGTTGCTGTTGCCTCCTCCCTGACGTCAGTGCGCCAGGGGTATAAAAGATGCAGCAGACGCCATTTTCTTCAGTCGTTTTTGCCGCGCGGTGCCCAAAGCAAAGCAGTTCGCAAGTGCCGGTCGGCCGACTCCGGATCTAAAATTCGAATTTGAAAATCTCTGAAGTCTTCATTAAAGCTAAGTACCCCGTTGGGGAAACTTTTTTTCTTGCTCCAGACAGATGTCAGAAAAAGTTAATTGTATTTTTTGTGGGAAGCAAATGCCTCCTAAGGATTTTTTTTCTTACTGTATTCCTTGCCTAGGCCCTGACCATGACATTGCTAGTTGTCGGTTTTGTGCTAGATTTAACCAACGCACTATTAAGCGTTGATAGGATTTTGCATTTCATTACTTTGGCAGATTATTCAATTATATAATGCCGTTGGAACAGCCGACTACTGGAGTTTATAAAAAGCGCAAAGAAAAAATAAAGGACAGGCATCCAAGGTCCAAAACAGACTAGGCTTCCACTAGGCCTGTCTCTGGTTCGCCAGTTCTCAGTGAGGCGCTTTTGCAGCTCCTGACGCCCGCTCCCTCAGAGCCACAAGCCGCTTCTGAATCCCACATGGAGCTGACTAGGCCTCTGGAAACTCAAGGTATTAGACACTTGGAAACTATTCCCTCAGATGGGTCCGGAGCCGCTGAGCAGGCATCTGCTTCTGAGGGTGTTTTCAGGCATAGACAGTTATATGTGAAACCTACTTCAGCTTCAAAGGCAAAGAAACAAGTACAGCATTCTCCTGGACAGGCCACCATGCCTAAAAAAACAGATGCTTAAAATGGCCGAAGACCTAATTACTTTGATCAGGAGTTCCCATCCCCCTCCAAATAAGAGGCCTAGGCAAGAGATGGAAACCTGATCTGAAGACTCGTATTCTATTTCCTCTGATTCTTCTTCTGAACAGGAATATTCTCCCTCCCTATGAAGATTCTGATGCTGAAGAATCTATCCCTTCAGCCTCTCCTCCTGAGTATTATTCTTTTGGGGAGACCCTGCACACTGAGGGAGCATTTCCACTGGGAGAGCCAAGATTGCTCAGAATCTAAGAAAAGGCTCAGATACTTCCTTTTTTTACCTCAGCACAGGCCCCTTGCTATACCTCCAGTTTTAGACATTGTAGATTATGTATTTTCACAGTCTGGTCTGTCTTCTGACTCTTTGCCACCAGCTCCTGTTAAGCCAGACAGATACTACAGGGTTTCTGATTCACATAGTTTCTGGGTCAGCAGCAGGGTTTTTATAAAGAAATTTATCTCAGGGTCCCAAAGGGGTCAAGGCTTCCACTGCAAAAAACCCTATCCCCTCTGATAGGGATTCAACGGCCCTGGACAGATAGGGGAAAAATATTTATACTTCTGCTACCTTGGCTGTAAGAGCTTTAAATTGCCAGTTTCATATGCTTAAATATCAGCAGTATTTTATGTCACTGCTTAAACAGAAAGTGTCGACAAATTCAGAATGTGCAGAAAACAAAGAAATGCAGGATTTATTGCATGCAGCTGAGCAAGTGGGAAAGCATACTTTGCAATGTGGTTTTGATTCTCTAGAGGCCTCCTGTAGCCCGGGGGCTGCTGTTACGGGTTCTGTCATTAGGAGGCATGCTTGGTTAAAATAACAGAATCTGCCTGATCATGTTAAAGCAAAACTTTTAGATGCTCCATTACAGCGTGATACCTTGTTTGGTGTTAAAGTAGAAGAGGTGTTGAAGAAAATGGAGGACAATGCAAAATCTAAGCAAACAGTCAAGGATTTCTTGCAGGTATAGCCTCCCAGATTTAGCAGAAACTGGCCTACAAAGAATTGGTCCTTTCCAGTGTCAGGCCACAGTGGCCGATACAGACGTCCCAGAGGTAGATCACAGCCCCATGGCTCATACAGGCCCAAACAATGGGGTGCATCTACCTCCAAAAGCAGAGAGGAAAAATCACAGCCGTAGGAAACCGTCTCGACTTTCCACTGTCGGCACCAAGCACTTATCTTCTGGCAGCCCCTTTGGGGGGAAAACTAGCACTTATTTCACAAAACTGGCACATGATCACCCAGGACAAATAGGTCTTAAATATCGTATCACAAGGCTACAGGTTCCACTTTCACACCCTGCCATGGCAAAACGGTATGCCAGACCTGCCACGCAACCAGTGGGCAGAGGCACAAAAACAAGTTTCAAACCTCATGGACATGAGAGCCATTCAGCTAGTACCACAGCAAGAGCAGGGACTAGGATTCTACTCAAGGCTATTCTTGGTGCCCAGAAAAGAGAAATCCTGGAGACCAATACTGGACCTGTCTATCCTAAACACATGATATTCCGAAATTCAAAATGTTAACTCTGCAGCAGCTTCTGCCCATGCTGGGCAATAAGGCTTAGCTTTTGACTTTTAGACCTAAAAGAGGCATACCTGCATGTCTCAATCGGACATTCATGCAGAAGATACCTCAGAGTTATAGCTGGCTCAATGCACTACCAATTCTCTGCACTGCCCTTTGGCTTATCTACTCCGCCCAGGATCTTCACAAAATGCCTGGCACCAGTAATTGCGTTTTGCAGACAAAGAGGAATACAAATATATCCTTACTTGGACGACTGCCTTATTCAAGCAGAAAACAAGGACATTCTACTACAGCATCTGGCGTTTGTAAAAATATTACTAACAGGTTTAGGGTACACAGTAAACGAAAAGAAATCAAAACTCGTACCCTCTCAAGAGATATTCCTGGGTGCAAGCTTAAATACAACTGCCCAGATGGCTTATCTCATTCCAGGCAAACAGACAACTGACTATTTCAAAATGTTGGCAACAAAGACCCAGTTATCTGCAAGAAAAATTCTGCAGGCTTTGGGTTTCATGGAATCCTGCATTCTGCTAATTCCATATGCAAGACTGCATATGAGGAACCTTCAATGGTATCTAAAAAGTGTTTGGACTCAATATTGCCACAGCCTGGTAACAATAATTACCCTCATTCCCTGCCTGCAACAGGAGTTTCGATGGGCAAACGTCTGTCACCACAACACGGGACCGCTATTCACCTTACCCACAGCCAGGCAAACGTTGACAACAGATGCATCAGATTATGCCTGGGGGCCCCATATGGCAGGAAGATGTATTCAGGGTACATGGTCCGCAAGTCAAGTTCATTTACATATCAATCAAAAAGAGATGCCAGCTGATGTTCGTGTTACCCTGCTGCAGTCATCACACTTAGGTTATCCTGCCGTCAGGCGGTCCCGCAGTCGGCCTGAACTCTTAAGTCTTGGTCCGGCGTCAGCTGCAGTCGCTTCTTCCCTGACGTCAGTGCGCCAGGGGTATATGAGGCATCCGATGCCATTTTTTCCAGTCTTTCTTGCTGCGCGGTGCCCGAAGCAGAAGCAGTTCGCAAGTGCTGGTCGGCAAACAACTGAGATTTTCGATTCGAATTTCAGTCTGAAGTCTTCAATAAAGCTAAGTACCCCGTTGGGGAACCTTTTCTTGCCTCAGTCTGATGTCAGAAAAAGTTAACAATTGCATTTCTTGTGGGAAGCAAATACCTCATAAGGACTTGCATTCCTCTTGTATTCCTTGCCTAGGCCCAGGCCACAACGTCACAGGTTGTCAGTTTTGTGCTAGCTTTAATAAACGAACTATCAAATGCCGGTTTGACTTCGCACGACATTACTTCGGTAGGAAATTTAATTATATCATGCCGTCGGAGCAGCTGACTACCGGCATACATTAAAAACGCAAGGATAAGGACAGGCAGCCTAGGAACAAACCAGACTCTGAGGCCTCTGCTGGGCCTGTCGCCAGTTCTCTGGTTTTCAGTGAGGCACCTACACAGCCCCTGAAGACCGCAGAACTGGAACCCCAGACAGCTGTGGATTCTCCGTCTACTAGGACGGCGCAGCCATCTTCCGACACCAGAGCAGAAGTAGACCCCGGAGCAGTGGAAACAACTTCGGTTGCAGAAGGTGTCTTCAGACCGACTACACTCACCATTAAATCTTATGCTAAGCTTAAAACTCTAAAACCTAAGAAGACTGTACATCAGACTACAGTTCAAGGCCCCATGCCTAAGAAACAGATGCTTAAGATGGCTGAAGATTTGGTTACCCTAATCAGGGGTTCCCGTCCCCCTCCCGATAAAAGGCCAAGGTAAGAGGAAGATTATGCTTCCTCTGACCAGATTTCAATGTCCTCAGAGTCTTCTTTTTTTTTTCAAAACAGGTTTATTGTTTTAACATACAAGAGAAATATAACAATTTTATACAAGTAATTAAAAATAGATATGATTATAACATTCAACAAAACAACTAAAGTATTTACAAAGACATCCACTACAATCAGATCAATTAAACTAAAATACCATGCTATTGAAATTAGGATTTTTTTAACAAATTTTGTAAATTATCCCATACAATATAATAAGATGTTTTTCTAGTTGTTCTTGACCTAATTGTGTTTATTTCCATATGGCACACTATATTCATAACATTTTTAAATTCATTGAATGAAGGAGGTGTATCTGAAATCCAATTTCTGGTTATTTTCCTAGCCACTGCTAGAATAGACCATAACAAGGGAAGCTTAACCTTTTTAACACTTTGAGGTACAGGTGTGTTGAATAATATAAGAGATTTAGAAATAATGAAATTATCTGTAAAAAGAGCCTGCAAATATTCATTAATTGACTTCCAGTATTCTTTCAATTTTATACAGTCATAAAACATATGAGCCCAGTCAGCATTAATTACTACATTACATCTCTTACATAGATTATCTTTATTTTATTCATCATCAAAGGTGTATAAAAAGATCTATGTAAAAATTTCCATGTATAAAGTCTCCAGACAATGGAAGACTTAGTTCTATAGGCAGATTCCAATATATATTGTTTATCTTGTTGATTTGGTGGGTCCCCATTAATAGAAGTGAAATAATTCCAGTATGTATCTACACTGTAAAAAGTTTCTTGTCTGATAATTTTATGCATGTATGAAAGTTTACCTTTATCAGAAACTTTGTTGTAAATTTAATATCAAGTAATCTATCATTGTTGGAATAGATTCTTTAACTGTTATAGACATTAGATCTATTTTATTAATGAGATGTTGTCTAAAGGTCTGAACCTCTAACCAGCAAGTTTCTCTTAGATCAAATTCTTGTTTTAAGAAATCTAGATTTTTAACTTTATCAGATATCAACTGATACCAGTACTTTAGATCATTATCTATAGCTAAATGAGTTCCTTCAGAAGTAGATGACAAAAGCATACCCTGAGTATACATTATAGGGAATATAATAAAATTCCATTCCCTATACTTAGGGTGCATGAATATAAAGTTACGATAGCTAATAATAATATTTAATGAGTAACAAACCATATGTTTAGGTGTAATAGGTGAAGTACAAAATTCCTTTAGTAACCATAATATGGAGTTATTTACAATCCTATTTTTATGTGTTAAGGAGATTTTCATGAAGTGCATACTAATTAGCTCCCAATAATCTTTCCATTTTGCGACATATGACTGATCTATTAATAAAGTAATAACTTTTACAATAGAAGAGAGAGTATATAAATTAAAGTCTGGAAAAGAAATACCCCCTTGAGACCAGCTATTAGTATGTTTCTTTAATGCAATCCTAGGTCTATTAGGTGCCCATAGGAAATTTAACATTAGTGTATTCAGTTTCTTGATAATTATTTTTGAAGGTGGAAGTATTATTGATTGTATTAAGTATAAAATCTTGGTGAATATTGTCATTTTAATAATTGTAAGTCTCTCCTCCATAGTAAAAAACATATTATTCCAGGTATTAAAAATATTTTGTATATTAAGAAAACTGGTATTACAATTATTATATATAATAGATTTAATATCTTTAGATAGTATTATACCTAAATAAGTTATCTGACCTGAATTGGGTACATATTTAGTAAAATCACTAATGAGAATATTTTTTCGTGTATATATAGGTAGTATTTTAGTATTCTTCATTGAATATTAAACCAGAAATACTTTTAAAATTCATCATTTTATCAAATAGAGACTGCATAGAAGAATTAGATCCTGCTGATGTAATTAGAACATCATCTGCAAAAAGTTGAATTTTGGATGTTGTATTTTCATCTAGTTCAAAACCCTCTGTCAGTACTGTTTCTGATCAAATTGGCCCAAGGCTCCATTACTAAAGTGAGTAATAGTGGAGAAAGTGGACATCCTTGTTTTGTACCTTTAAAAATGGGTATTTTTTGTGAAACATATGTTCCTACCTTAATATAAGCCAATGTTCCTTTGTATAAATGCTCAATTAGATTTACAAATGCATCTGAGAAGTTTGTGCACTTCAGTAAGGTAAACAGATAGTCCCAACTTACTGAATCAAATGCTGAACTTATATCAAGACTAATAAGTGTTAAATCTTTATTTTTCCTATTTGCAAAATCAATTGTTAAAGTTCTTCAAAGTATTTATATTTACAATGAAGCCTGTCTGATCTATATCTATAATGCCGGGGATGATTGTCTTCATTCCATCAGCAAAAATACTCATAAACATTTTATAATCAACATTAAGTAATGAGATGGGCCGATATGAAGTACATCTAGTTGGATCTTTATTAGGTTTTAAAATTGGCGAAATAAATGTATATTGCCAAGATGGGGGGTTATTAACTCAGTTTGGGCCAAAATAAAAATCTTATGTATTAATGAATATGTACTTTTAGAAAGGATTTTATACATCTCTGGTATAATACCATCATTACCCGGTGCTTTGTTTGATTTAAGCTTATTTATTTGTGTAATAACCTCTGTATATGAAATACTTTTGTCCAATAGTTTAATCTGTTGTTTATTAAGCTTTTTATTCATGTTTGTGGTTATAAACTTCTTTATTGTATCTTTAGGTTCCATGTTAATGTTATTATGGTTAATTTTGTGAAAGTGATTTCTAAATGCATCTAGTATTTCTGGTATACTAGAAACATTCTTCTTTTTCCTTAGAGAAAAGATTTCTTTGATATGGTTTTGTTTATTCAACCTTTTTGTTTTATTTTTAAGTCTATGTAAGTATTTGGGGCTTATTGAATAAGACAAAAACTTGTATTTCTCTAAAGTTATTTTAACTTTGAGTTAAAATTTCTTTGTATTTCTCATTTAGTTTGTTTATTTCTTCAATAACTTTCTTGTCCATAATATTTTCTTTATTATTATGTTTATAAGAGTCTAATTTACTTTGAATATCTAACAATTCCTTATCCCAAGATTTTCTTTTATTATTATACCATCTGATACTTTGTCCATATAGATATGATTTTAAGGCATCCCAAACATAGACAATGGAGACTTCAGGAGTATTATTTATGTCTAAAAAATGTTTTACTTCTGAAAGTATATTTTCTTTATAGTCTTTTAGTTGAGTTAAGTATGCTGGTATCCTTTTGATCTGAACATTGAGTATTTTTTATCATGAATTCAAAAACAATTGAATTATGATCAGATATAGGACATGAAATGATTTTGGAATTAATTAAATCTGTTACCATCTGGTTAGAAATAAAGACCCTATCTATTTTTGAGTAAGTTTTGTATCTGTTAGAAAAAAAGGTGTATGGTAATGATTTTGAATCTATCTGATTATTAATATCATTCAAATTATAAGAATTAGCAAAATCATTTAAATGTTTTGCATTAGATGTAATTCTTCTTTTCCTATAGTGGTAGTATCACTTTCATGTAGTATACAATTAAAGTCACCAGCTAAAATAATATCTCCTATAGAGAATGATATGATCTTATCAAGATGATGTTTCACTGTATTAATACCAATTCCAGGTATCCAATATACATTAATTAAAGTGTAAGTCTTCCCATTAATTTGTATTGTAACCATACAAAACATTCCTTTGTCATCCTGATAAGACTTAATGGTTTTAGGAACGGGCATACTTTTATTCCATAAAATAGCCACTCCTCTTTTTTTCTGAGTGTGCTCTGAACTAACCAATACGGTATATTTGTTTGTGGCTAGTTTATCAATATCTTTTTTCAAGAGATGGGTTTCTTGCAGGAAGACTAAGTTGGCCTTATGTAAATTAATGTGTCTTATTAGGCTTGCCCTTTTACACGGATTATTCAATCCATTAATGTTTAAAGAAATTCCTTTTAAAGATGTCATTTGGCATTTTTAAAACTTAAGAATCTTATGATCAAAATAACAAAAGTAATGTTACATCTCTTCCTTTAGGTGTACCTTTAAATATAGCTGTATTTATTGAATCTCTTATGGGATTTTGTATAGGATTCAATTTTGTTTGTAGTGACAATGAGTGTACAAAATATATTGTGGATGTCAAAACTATATACATATAACAATGAACAAGTGAAAATAATGTAAGGATTAAACCTTGCATCCAGCCTGGAGTTAAAAACTCCAACTTAGAGTAGTATTTACCACTCAAGTTAACCCCCTACCCTAAGCAGCAGTACCTCAGCTACCACCTTATCAATTTAATACTGGTTATATTTAACTTAAATTAACAGCTTTCAATTCAATTATCTAGCAAGACAAGACTACACATTTGATAAAACAGCATCATATAAACTAAAATAAACTTTTTTTTTTTAAACTATTCATACTACTACTATATACATCTATGTAATATAATACGCTTTCAAATAGCATTCAAATAATCTTGATATTAGGAACCAAGAGGAGAGAGATAAAAGACGTGAAAGAGGGAGAGAGAGTGAGAGAGAGAAAAAAAAAAAAAAAAAACATATTTACATATTAATTTATTCAAAGTATGTAAAAAATAAGTTCTAACATTCATTTAAATCAAAAACTTTGGCTAATATGGTTCAGACATTACATATATTAAGATGCATCTATTTTCTGTCATGTAAATGCAGTCAACAGCTTCCAAAAAAAAACCTAGAATTGCTTGTATATGAGCATTTTACTCATACTCATTATTGTCAATAGAATAAAATATTATATTTATAGAAATTGTTATAA
The DNA here is from genome assembly GCF_019279795.1 of Protopterus annectens. Lineage (NCBI taxonomy): Eukaryota > Metazoa > Chordata > Ceratodontiformes > Protopteridae > Protopterus > Protopterus annectens. The sequence goes on from NC_056747.1 coordinate 1,365,543,594, forward strand.
ATCATACTGCATAGTTATGCAAATTCTCAGAAACACTTGCATTATTGTAAAAGAAGCCATCTGTATTTTGTATGTCTATACTACTGCTTTAAAATATATCACGTGACAATTTCTTCCAGTCCTCAGATTCTTCTGAGGAACAGGATTACACTTTTCCAACTTATGAAGACTCTGATGCTGAAGACTCTATTCCCTCAGCATCTCCCCCTGAAGACTACTCCTTTGGGGAAACTTTACATACCATGAGGGAACATTTCCACTGGGAAGGCCAGGACTAATCTGATTCTAAGAAAAGGTTACGAGACATACTTTTACTACCCCAGCACAGACCTCTTGCTATCCCTCCAGTTTTAGATATTGTGGATGATGTTTTCTTGGAATCTAGTTTAAATCCAGACTCTCTACCTCCTGCTCCAACCAAACCAGACAGATACTAGAGTACCTGACTCGCACAAATTCTGACCCAGAAACAATTTCCCAGGGTCTTAAGGGAGCTAAAGCTTCTATGGCTAAAAATCTGGTGCCCTCTGAAAGGGATTCCAGAGCCCTAGATAGATGGGGAAAGAAAATATACACCTCAGCAACTCTGGCTATGAGAGCATTAAATTGTCAGTTTCACATGCTGAAATATCAGCAATTCCTAATGTCTCAAAACAAAAAATGAGCACACATACTGAACAGTCTGAATTCAAGGAAATGCAGGATCTGTTGCATGCAGCTGAACAGGTGGGCAAACATACTTTACAATGCGGATTTGATTTGTTGGAAGCTTCCTGTAGAGCAACTGTTACTGGCTCTGTCATACGTAGACATGCTTGGTTAAAAGAACAAACCCTTCCTGATCATGTTAAAGCAAAACTATTGGATGCACCTTTACAGCAGGATGTATTTGGTGTCAAAGCAGAAGAGGTTTTAAAGAAAATGGAGGATAAGGCAAAGTCTGTGCAGACGGTCAAGGATTTTTTTTTCAGGTACAACCCCCTCCTTTCAGCAGAAATTGGCCAACAAAAAACTGGTCCCTCCCAGCTTCTGACAGATCACAGAGGGGCAAATAGATGCCCAAGGGGCAGAGGTCAGTCACAAGGCCCTTACAAACCTCGCCAGTGGGGTACTGCTACCCAGAAAGGAGAAGACGGGCCCCAAGCTAGCAGAAGACAAACACATTGACTCAATCCTCAAACTACCAAGCAAATCTCTCCTGGCAGCTCCCTTGGGAGGAAAATTAGCATTTTTTGCAGACAACTGGCGCATCATCACAAAAGACAAATGGGTCCTAAACATTGTCTCTCAAAGATACAGATTCCACTTTCATACCTTAACAAGGATAAAAGGAATGCCAAACCTGCCACCAAATCAATGGGCAGAGGCGCAAAAACAAATTACGGCTCTCATGGACATGAGCCATTCAACAGGTACCTACACAGGAGCAAGGACAAGGATTTTACTAGAGTCTCTCTAGTCCCAAGAAGGACAAAGCATGGAGACCCATTCTGGATCTTTAAATTCTGAACACCTATCTGCAAGTACCAAAATTCAAGATGCTACCACTATAGCAGCTTCTTTCCATGCTGGGCAAGAATGCTTGGCTAGTAACGTTGGACCTCAAGGAGGCATACCTGCATGTCCCTATCAGACAAAATTGCAGAAGATACCTCTGCTTCATTGCAGGTTCAACGCATAATCAATTCTCTGCACTGTCCTTTGGCTTATCTACTGCGCCCAGGGTCTTCTCAAAATGCCTGGCACCAGTAATTGCATACTGCAGACAAAGAGGAATTCAAATATACCCATACCTGGACGATTGCCTTATTCAAGCAGAAAGCAAGGACATTCTTTTAAAGCATCTGGCATTTGTCAAATACCTAAGTTGCCTAGGGTACACAGTAAACGAAAAGAAATCTAAGCTAGTGCCCTCACAAAACATAATATTCCTGGGTGCCAGCTTGAATACAACGGCCCAGATCGCTTATCTCACACCAGACAAGCAACAGCTGACTCGATATTTCAAAGTAGTGGCAACAAAGACCCAACTCCCTGCAAGAAAAATTCTGCAGGCCTTGGGCTTCATGGCATCTTGCATACTACTAATACCATTTGCAAAGCTGCATATTAGGAAATTACAGTGGTACCTAAAAAGCGTATGGTCTCAACACAGCCACAGCTTGGACACAATGATATCTCTCAATCTCTGCCTACAACAGGGGTTTCTATGGTGGTCACAGGCATGTCACCTCAACAAGGGTCAGCCTTTCACCTTACCCACAGCCAGGCAAACTATGACAACAGATGCATCGGACTATGCCTGGGGAGCACACACGGCAGGACAGTGCATTCAGGGCAAATTTACTACAGATCAGAGGCATCTGCATATCAATCAAAAAGAAATGCTAGCAGTACAGAATGCCCTAACAGCTTTCAAGGACCACTTACACCCAGGACAACTTATAATAAAGATGGACAATACCACAGTAATGTGGTACATAAATAAGGGGGTACACACTCCTACCCTCTATGCAGGTAAGCAATGACTTTGTGGAACACAGCACTGGCTTACCAAGTTCAGTTACAAGCTCAATTCCTGCCAGGAAGAACGAACACAGTGGCAGACTACCTCAGCAGAAACATCATGGATCCCCACAAGTGGAAACTGGATCCACAAGTATTTGCAATGATAACCCAAAAATGGGGCCTTCCAGACATAGTTTTGGGGGCTGGCAAACAGGTCCATCAGCTAACAAAATTTTGTACAAGGACACTTCACCATCAAGCTTGGAAAGTGGACGCACTCTCAGTTGGAAAAACCTGACAGTATATGCCTTCCCTCCATTGCCTCTCCTCACAAAGGTGCTTCTGAAAGTCAGAAAGGAGAGACCTCGACTGATGCTCATAGCCCCAGACTGGCCATGCCAGCACTGGTACCCACTATTAAGGAATATAGCCCAGGGCCCACCTTGGATTTTAACACAAATTGCCCATTTGCTCACACAACAAAACAATCTGATTCTACACAGCCAGCTCAAAACCGTAAATCTGGCTGCATGGCAAATCACCTAAGCATCCAGCCAGCTCCTCTTTCCCAAGCAGTTATGGATGTTATTCTGGAAGCTAGCAGGCCCAGCACCAGGAAGGCCTACTCGGACAAATGGAAAAGGTTTTGCGCCTGGAACCAAGCTAAAGGCCAAAACACACTTCAGCCTCACATGCCTCAGATTCTACAGTATTTAACTGAGATGTTGCATAAAGGACTTTCTTTTTCTTCCAATAAAATCCACGCATCAGCTATTTCAGCCCACTACAACACGATTCAACCCTTATTTTCTTATCCACTTCTAAGGCAGTTCCTCAGAAGGGCATAAAACATTAGGCCCCCCCAGGAGAGCACCTACACCAACATGGGACGCCAATTTTGTTCTGGAAAAACTTATGCTACCTCCCTTTGAAACCAGCTTTCTCTGCAGATCTACAGTTTATATCATGGAAGACTGCCCTGCTGCTAGCAATAACTTCAGCTAGAAGAGTCTCAGAGCTGCAGGCACTAATGGCAGTGGAACCTTTCCTCATTTTCCATCGAGACAGAGTTTCTCTTTGTACTAATCCTTCCTTCATGCCTAAGGTGGTTTCCAGTGTGGCTTTAAATCAAACCATCCACTTACCCACCTTCTTCCCAAATCCACAGAACAAAAGAGAAAGACTCCTGCATTCCTTGGACATTAACAGGCAACTTCGTTACTACTTGGATAAAACTAAGGTTTTCAGAAAATCTGACCAGCTCTTTGTATCCTATGCTACAGCTTCACAAGGGGAAGGCTATATCAAAACAAACCATTTCCAAATGGATAGGACATTGCATTCATTTTTGCTATACCCATCATGGAAAACCAGTTCCTACTACCATTAAGCCCCACTCTACCAGGTCAACGGCTACATCTACAGCCTTCCTCAGGGGTGTTCCAACCAAGGAGACTTTGGAAGCTGCAACTTGGAGTTCAGTACACACCTTTACCAAACACTATCACTTACCACTTTACTCTAAGACTAGAGCTGGCTTCGCCACTGCAGTTCTGCAGGGCCTTCTAGCCTTCTCTAACCCTCTGACTCCTCCACCCATTCTTAGCTTTGGGATTCTACCAAAGTGTGATGACTGCAGCAGGGTAACACGAACATAGTACAGTTTTGTACCTACCATAAATGTAGATGTTCGAGTGTACACCCTGCTGCAGTCCAGATGTCCTTCAAGAATGCAACTGCAGTCATAACATATGGGTTGTCCTGCCTCAGGCAGCCCTCGGTCGGCCGGATTCCAAAGTCTGGGTCCGACGTCGGCTGATGTCGCATTTCTCTCCGGCAGGGCGGCTGGAGTACATAAGAATCAGCCGACGCCATTTTCTTCAGTTTTTCTTGCAGTGCGGTGCCTGAAGCAGAAGCAGTTCGCAAGTGCCGGTCGGTCAGCTCCTGTATTCTTCGATTCCGAAGTCTTCAAAAAAACGAAGTACCCCGTTGGGGACCTTTTCTTGCCTCAGCCAATGTCAGAAATTACTGAAAAAGTTAACAATTGTCTTTCTTGTGGTAAACAAATACCTCATAAGTATTTCCACTCTTACTGTCTTCCTTGCCTTCGCCCAGACCACTACGTCTCGGCCTGTGTAGCCTGTGCTCGCTTCAACAAGCGCACTCTCAGGTGCCGGGCGGAGTTCGCTGAAGATTTTTTCGGCGAAAAGTTTGCTTACACAATGCCGTCGGAACTTCCGACATCGCAAACTGCCAAGAAACAAAAAGACCGGGACCGTCATCCTCGGCCCGTGTCTACCACCGACTCCACGCCAAAACCTACCGCGAGTGCTCCGGTTCCCTCTGAGACAGTTTTTCCACCGCTCCGAACCGAAGACACCGCATTACCGACTACTCCAATTCCGGATAGCACTCCGCCAGTTATTGACTTTCCTCCGGATACCGAAACCGAGGAAATGCCCAAGACCATTGCTGTAGACAAGGTCACTCCTGCACGTGGAGCTGCCAGGCCTCCTATGGCCATGTCTATTGAGGCCTACACTAGGGCTAAGGCAGCCAGCAAAACAAAGCATCTTACTACTAAAGCCTTACCTCAGCCTACTCCAGAGACACAAATTATGACTATGGCTGCTGACTTAATTTCTATGATTAGAGGTTCACAGGCCCATCCTGAGAGAGGATCCTAGCCTCCTTCTGATAAAAGGCCCCGGGTTGAACCCTCTGACCCCATTCCGTCAGATGAAGATTCTGAGGACTCTGTCCACTCTGATGGCCAGGAAGAGCTCTTCCAGACCTATGAGGACTCTGATGCAGAGGATTCCATCCCCTCGGCCTCCCCTCCTGAGGATATTTCTTTTGGGGAAGTTCTGCATACCATGAGGGAACATTTCAAGTGGCAAGGCCAGGAATATTCTGATTCCAGAAAGCGCCTTCGGACTTTCCTTAAAAAGCCCCAGCACAGGCCCTTAGCTATTCCTCCTGTGCTTGATGTTTTGGATGATTTATATTCTGACTCTAGTGTTACCCCTGACTCTCTTCCTTCTGCTCCAGCCAAGCCAGACAGGTATTACAGGGTCCCAGAAACACATTCCCATTTATTCAGGGCCCATACTGCTGATTTGGAAACTATTTCTCAGGGGCCTAAAGGAGTTTCAGCTTCCACCTCTAAAAATCCCTTGCCCTCCAACAGAGAAGCTAGGTCATTAGAGAGATGGGGTAAAAAGGTTTACGCTTCCACTACCTTATTTATGAGAGTTTTGAATTGTCTTTTTCATGTGTTACAATATCAGGATTTCCTGTTAGAAGATTTACAGAAAACTTTGGCCGCTCCTGATCCTTTAGACAGGAAGGCTTTGCAGAAAGCTGTACATAACTCTCAGCAGGTAAGCAATCACTTCCTGCATTGTGGATATGATGCACTGGAAGCTTCATGTAGGGCAGCTATGACAGGGGCAGTCATTCGTAGACATGCATGGTTAAAAGATCAACCTCTACCAGATCATGTAAAGGCAAAACTTCTGGATGCACCTTTGGAAAAGAACAAGCTTTTTGGTGATAATGCTAAGGATGTGTTAAAGTCCATCGAGGAAAAAGCAAAATCAGTTCAGACGGTGAAAGATTACCTCCAGGTTCAACCCCCCAGATTCAGTAGGAATTGGCCTTCAAAAAACTGGTCCTTTCCTAATCCTGAAAAGTTTCAAAGGGGTAAAAACAGACGTGGCCAAGGAAGAGGACAATACAGAGATGTCCTTCAAGGATGCATCTGCAGTTCTAACAAATGGTTGTCCTGGCCTCAGGCAGCCCTTCGGTTGGCCGGATTCCAAAGTCTGGGTCTGGCCTCGGCTGATGTCGCACTTCACCCGACGTCATAGCTGCAGTTCAGCGGGTATAAAGGCATCAGCCGACGCCATTTTCCTCAGTCTTTCTTGCTGCGTGGAGCCCGAAGCAGAAGCTGTTCGCAAGTGCCGGTCGGTCAGAACCAGAGATTGCTACTACCGAAGACTTCTAAAAAGCTAAGTACCCCATTGGGGACTCTTTCTTGCCTCAGCCGATGTCAGAAAAAGTGAGTAACTGTTTAACTTGTGGGAAACAAATACCTCATAAAGATTTCCACTCTTACTGCCTACCTTGTTTAGGCCCAGACCACGACGTAGCAGCTTGTCTAGCCTGTGCTTCCTTCAACCGACGAACACTTAGACGTCGGTCGGAGTTTGCTGAGGTGTTTTTCGGCTCAGCTTTGGCTTATATCATGCCGTCGGAGACTCCGACTTCACATTTAGCTAAAAAGCGTAAGGAAAAGGATCGACACTCGCGGTCCGCGGTTTCGGCCGAAACCATGGTTAAGCCAACCGCGAGTGTCTCTGTTTCAGCTGAAGCAGAGTCTGCGGTTCTTCCTTCGGCCGAAAGCATGCCTCCTTCTACCGAGGCCTCTTCCAGCATGGCTGAATCTGCTACTGAAAATCCACCTGCTCTTACAGTTTCTCAGGATTTATCAGATACTATCCCCTTAGATGTATCTACTCCTGCACGTGGAGCTGCTAGGCCCACTGCATCCATGTCAATTAAGGCTTTTGCCAGGGCTAAAGCAGCTAAATCTTCAAAGGCCGTGTCTGCTAAAGCCCCCTCTCACAGGCCTAGCTCTAGTACACCAATGCTTAGTCTAGCAGAGGATCTCATTTCTTTGATCAGGGGAACCCAGTCTCAACCTGTCAGGGCCTCTCGCCCACCTCCAGAGAAGAGGCTTAGAGCAGAGCCCCCTGAGCCAGTTTCTTCAGATTATTCCTCTGATGACTCAGAATATACAAATCCTCCAGAGGGCCTTTATTCTCCATATGAGGACTCTGATGCAGAGGATTCCATACCTTCTGCCTCTCCTCCTGAGGAATTTTCTTTTGGGGAAACCTTGCATGCTATGAGGGAACAATTTCAATGGCAGGGCCAGGATTTTTCAGACTCTAGGAAAAGGCTTAGGACCTTTTTACATTTACTACAGCATAGGCCTTTAGCTATTCCTCCAGTACTTACAGTTGTGGATGATGCATTTAATGATGCTTGTACTGCCCCTGACTCACTGCCTCCGGCCCCTGCTAAGCCCGACAGATACTACAGGGTTCCGGACACACATTACCATTTGTATAAGGCTCCTATTGCAGATCCTGAAACTATTTCACAGGGCCCCAAAGCTGTAGCAGTTGCCTCTGCCAAAAACCCCCTCCCCTCTGAAAGAGACTCTAGGGCATTGGAGAGATGGGGTAAAAAAGTTTATACTTCTGCTACTCTTTCGGCTAGGGCCTTAAACTGTCAATTCCACATGATTCAGTATCAGGAATTTGTTAGATCAGCTCACTAAAAAACTGTCCTCGCCTGAACCTTTAGACCGTAAGTCCCTTCAGGATTTGGTCCATAACACTCAGCAGGTCAGTAATCATTCCTGAAAATGCGGCTATGATGCACTGGAGGCTTCCTTTAGATCAGCTATGACTGGTACAGTGATCAGAAGGCATGCATGGTTAAAAGAGCAATCCTTACCAGACCCATGTAAAGTCAAAGCTTCTAGATGCTCCCATGGAAAAGCACAGTTTGTTTGGTTCCCCTGCACAGCAAGTGTTGAAGAAGGTGGAAGAAAAAGCTAAATCTGTCCAGACAGTCAAGGATTTCTTACAGGTCCAGCCTCCGAGGTTTAGTAGGAACTGGCCTTCCAAGACTTGGTCCTTTCCAGACACCACCAGAGCACAAAGAAGCAGAAATAGACACCCTAGGGGCAGAGGTCAATCCAGAGGTGCCTACAGGGCACGTCAGTGGCAGCCTAACAGCCAGAGAACTACTGCCACAGATCCAGCTACTACCACTTCTACAGGACAATCACAGTGACTTGGCTCTGAAACCGCCTACCATGGAACAACTGGCAGCACCCTTAGGTGGAAAATTAGCCTTATTTTCAGTAAATTGGCATTACATTACAGGAGACAAATGGATTTTACAGACAATAGACAAAGGCTACAGGTTTCACTTCCATACTCTTCCAAGGAAGAGAGGAATGCCAAACCTACCTCCAAACCAAAGGACAAACGCTCTACAACAAATAGACCACTTACTAAGGATGAGAGCTATAGAAAAGGTACCGGCTATGGAACAAGGACAAGGATTTTATTCAAGGCTTTTCCTAGTACCAAGAAAGGAAAACCAATGGAGACCTATCCTCGACCTGTCCGCTCTAAACGCATATCTCATTGTTCCAAAATTCAAAATGCTGACCCTACAGCAACTTCTTCCCATGCTGGGCAAGGAGTCTTGGCTGGTGACTCTAGATCTCAAGGAGGCATACCTGCACGTCCCCATAGGACCAAATTGCAGAAGATACCTCAGATTTCTTGCAGGATCAGAGCATTATCAATTCTCAGCATTGCCTTTTGGCTTATCTACTGCGCCCAGAGTATTCACGAAATGCCTGGCATCAGTAATTGCTCATTGCAGGCTTCAGGGAATTCAAATTTATCCATACCTGGATGACTGCCTGTTACAAGCGGACAGCAAAGACAAATTAACAAAAGATTTGAAAAAGGTTATTCACCTGCTACAAGCCCTGGGATACACAGTCAACACAAAAAAGTAAAGGCTGATACCATCCCAAAGGATAACCTTCCTGGGTGCAGAACTGGACACATCAAACCAGATGGCATTCCTCACAGCAGAAAAACAGAAGCAGCTACCACTCTATTTCATGGCATTAACAACGCAGAACCAACTTACAGCAAGGAAAATCCTGCAAGCTCTGGGTTACATGGCATCCTGCATAATATTAATTCCACATGCCAGACTACATATGAGGAAGTTGCAATGGTACCTGAGGAATTTATGGTCTCAGCACAAGCACAGCCTAGAAACCCAAATTCCAATAATTCCATGCCTGAAGCAAGAATTCCAGTGGTGGGCACAGGCTTGTCAATTGAACAAAGGACTGCCCTTCCACAGGCCTCACCCAAGCCAGACTATCACCACAGACGCCTCAGACCTCGGTTGGGGGGCACACATGGTGGACAAGTGCATACAAGGCTCATGGACTCAAGACCAGATGAACCTACACATAAATCAAAAAGAGATGCTGGCAGTAAAACAGGCAATTCAGACATTCAGACAATTTCTTCAACAGGGTCATTTGCTGATAAGGACGGACAACACCACAGTTATGTGGTATATCAACAGACAGGGAGGCACACATTCATATCCTCTATGCCGGATGGCAATGGACCTCTGGAATGTGGCCTTGAGCCTCAACATTCAGCTCCAAGCCATATTTGTGCCAGGAAAAGAAAATATACTAGCAGACATCTTAAGCAGAACCACCACGGATGCCCACGAATGGATGCTCCATCCAGACATCTTCAAAACCATCACAGGGAAATGGGGACTGCCAGAAATAGACCTGTTCGCATCCCCACACAACCACCAATTGAAAAAATTCTGCACAAGGACATACCGCCCACTTGCTTGGAAGGTGGACTCCCTATCCTTCAGTTGGGAAAACCTGACAGCATATGCATTCCCACCTCTTCCTTTGATGCACAAAGTGCTACTGAAGATCAATGAAGAACACCCGAGGATCATCTTGATAGCTCCACATTGGCCGAGGCAACATTGGTACCCGCTACTGAGGAGTATGTCTCGGGAACACGCATGGCCTCTACCCCTACTACCTCTACTGCTAACACGGAACAACTTCAAAATCCTGCATCCAAACTTGAAAACACTGCAGCTAGCTGCTTGGAACATTACATAAGGAAAAATAACCCAGATTTATCTCAAAGGGTTAGACGTAATCTTGGAGGCTCGCAGACCCTCAACAAGGAAAACTTATTCAGCAGAATGGAAAAGATATCTCATTTGGAGTGCAACAAAAGGAGTGGATGCAAAATTGGCAAACATAGCTAACATCCTGGAATACCTAGCAGAGCTTTTCCACAATGGTCTATCTTCCTCCTCCATTAAGATTCATGCATCAGCAATTTCAGCAGAATACAACATGGATCCTCCAGTCTTTTCTCAACCTCTACTCAGGCAGTTTCTCAGAGGAATTAAAAATGTAAAGCCACCAAGGAAACCACCATTGCCTACATGGGACTTGAACTTTGTGTTAGAAAAGTTGACACTCCCCCCTTTTGAACCAGCAGCAACAGCAGAATTACAGTACTTATCTTGAAAGACTGCATTCCTGCTTGCAATCACTTCAGCTAGAAGGGTTTCTGAATTACAGGCATTGATGGCAGTACAGCCCTTCCTTATCTTCCATCAGGATAGTGTGTCCATGAGAACTAATCCTACCTTTATGCCAAAAGTGGTCTCCAGGGTATCATTAAACCAAGCAATACACCTACCAACATTCTTCCCCAACCCACAGAACAGGGGGGGAAAGATTGCTGCATACCTTGGATGTACACAGACAATTGCGCTACTACCTGGACAGAACCAAGAATAATAGAAAAACTGACCAGCTTCTAGTAGCATATGCAACAGGAATGGAAGGAAAAGCAATTTCAAAACAAACCATCTCAAAATGGATAGGAAATTGCATTAGATTTTGTTACTCTTTTCATGGAAAGGCAACTCCAGAAAACATCAGACCTCACTCCACAAGGGGCTACAGTCACTACTACAGCTTTCTTACGAGGAGTGGCTACCAAAGACATTTTAGAGGCTGCTACTTGGAGCTCCGTGCATACATTTGCCAAGCATTATAATCTACCTTTATACTCCAGATCCCGAGCAGGTTTTGCCACTGCTGTTTTGCAAGGGATCTTAACTACACCATAAACTCTTAGTGCCTCCTTAGTGCCTCCTCCCCCAGTTTGGCTATGGTATTCTACCCATTTGTTAGGACTGCAGATGCATCCTTGAAGGACATAATACAGTTTTGTACCTACCATAAATGTAGATGTCAGAGAGGTATGCATCTGCAGTCAGGATTACCCACCCTCCTTCCCCTCTGTGGTACTCCTAGGGTATTTGCCCATCTTGTAGCTAGCTGGGGGAATCTATTATGGTGTATTTGTTTGTATATACATGTTTATTGCTATTTGATCTCTATTGTTTGGAAACTTTTGCATTTATCCAAATTTAGCCTTCCTAGAGGGCACCTGGCATCTGGGGCAAGAAACACTGAGGAAAATGGCATCGGCTGATGCCTTTATACCCGCTGAACTGCAGCTATGACGTCGGGTGAAGTGCGACATCAGCCGAGGCCAGACCCAGACTTTGGAATCCGGCCGACCGAAGGGCTGCCTGAGGCCAGGACAACCATTTGTTAGGACTGCAGATGCATACCTCTCGGACATCTACATTTATGGTAGGTACAAAACTGTACTGTCCTTACAGGGGACGACAATGGCAGCCAGGAAACCAAAGAAGTGACACAGGGGTTTCACCTGCCCCACAGCCACAATCTCAATGACTTTCCTCTACTTCCGCCTACCAGGGAACAAATTGAAGCTCCCTTAGGCAGGAAATTATCTCTGTTTGCAGAAAATTGGCACAGACTGACAAAGGACAAATGGATTTTGGACATTATAGACCGAGGTTACAAGTTCCATTTTCATACCTTACCAAGAAAACAAGGCATGCCAAACCTACCACAAAACCAGAGGGCAGAGGCTATCAAGCAAATCTCTCTGCCGACTCGGATGAAAGCAATAGAAAGAGTTCCACAACAAGAACAAGGCCAGGGGTTTTACTCAAGACTGTTCCTTGTTCCAAGAAAAGAATCTCAATGGAGACCAATACTGGATTGGTCCGCATTAAACACCTTTCTCATAGTACCAAAGTTCAAAATGCTGACTATACAGCAACTCCTTCCCATGCTGGGCAAGGGGTCTTGGCTGATTACTCTGGACCTCAAGGAGGCATACCTGCGTGTCCCCATCAGACACAGCTGCAGAAGATACCTCAGATTTCTTGCAGGGCCAGAGCATTATCAATTCTCAGCATTGCCATTTGGCTTATCTACTGCGCCCAGAGTATTCACAAAATGCCTGGCTTCAGTAATTGCTCATTGCAGGCTCCAGGGGATCCAAATTTACCCGTACCTGGACGACTGCCTCATACAAGCGGATGACAAATTGATGACAAAAAACTTGGACTATGTCATAAGATTACTTCAAGCTCTGGGATGCACAGTCAACTTCCAAAAGTAAAGACTTCAGCCATCCCAGCAAATAATCTTCTTAGGAGCCAAATTAGACACTGCGTCTCAAATGGCTTACCTAACAGAAGACAAGCAAGAGAAGTTAACTCATTACTTCAAAGGTTTAGCAAAACTTACCCAGATGACTGCAAGGAGATTCCTACAGGCCCTGGGTTACATGGCATCCTGCATTCTCCTGGTTCCATTAGCAAGACTACACATGAGAAAGTTTCAATGGTACCTAAAAAGCCTTTGGTCTCAGCACAGCAACAACTTGGAGACAACCATACTGCTCATTCCATGCCTACAAAAGGAATTCCTATGGTGGGCCTCTGTGAGCCAGGCAAACACAGGTATGTCATTCAAAAAACCGCAGATAACGCAGACCATGACCACAGACGCCTCAGACCTTGGATGGGGGGCGCACATGGAAGGCAGGTGTATACAAGGACAATGGTCTCCTAAGGAAACATCTGCATATAAACCAAAAGGTAATGCTGGCAGTAATGCATGCCATCGAGGCCTTTCAACAGCAAGGCCATATACTGATACGGACAGACAACACCACTGTGATGTGGTATATAAACAAGCAAGGGGGCACCCATTCTTACCCCCTTTGCAGACTGACAATGCATCTTTGCGAAAAATCACTGAGCCTAAACATTCAGTTACAATCCCAGTTTGTTCCAGGCAAAGACAATGTGTTGGCGGACAGCCTAAGCAGGAATTTCACAGATCCACAAGAGTGGAGGTTACATCCGAAGATCTTCACACAGCTCACTTCGACATGGGGCAGGACAGAAGTAGACCTATTTGCCTCTCACCTCAACCATCCTCTACTAAAATTCTGCTCAAGGACATACCATCCACAAGCTTGGAAAATAGATGCTCTCATTCAACTGGAACTTCCTAAAAATCTATGCATTCCCACTTTTGCCACTGATGACCTCAGTATTACTAAAGATCAAAGCAGAGAGACCCAAGGGAATCCTAATAGCTCCGGACTGGCCAAGACAACACTGGTATCCACTACTGCGGAGCATATGTCACACCAGGAAGTGGGCCTTTCCCCAATGGCCTCTACTTTTGACTCAGCACAACTTCAAAACAGTGCATCCAAACCTTCAGACACTGCAGCTAACAGCCTGGGAGATCCCATGAATAACCTCAACCTATCTCTCTCCAAGGAAGTTCAGCGGATACTAACAGAGGCTCGAAGACCATCCACCAGAAAGGTTTACTTAGCAAAATGGAAGAGATTCAGCATTTGGAATACCAGCAAGGGACATGATGCATCATTGTTGAACATCCCACTCATCTTGGAATATTTGGCAGATATGCTAAAGAATGGCCTCTCATATTCTTCCATAAAGATACATGCATCAGCTATTTCAGCTAGATATAACACTGATCCGCCTGTCTCTTCACATCCTTTGCTAAGGCAATTCCTCAGGGGAATCAAGAACATTAGGCCACCAAGAAAGGTCCCAGTGCCAGCCTGGGACCTCAATTTTGTCCTAGAAAAACTGACTCTACCTCCATTTGAGCCAGCAGCTTCAGTTGACTTGCAATTTCTTTCATGGAAGACACCTTTCCTGTTGGCAATTACTTCAGCAAGAAGGGTTTCGGAACTACAGGCCCTAATGGCAATACCACCGTTCATAATTTTCCACAGAGACAGAGTTTCATTAAGGACCAACCCTACTTTTATGCCAAAGGTGGTATCTAGGGTTTATTTAAATCAAGCTATTCATCTGCCTGCTTTCTTCCCCAATCCTGAGAATAAGGGGGAAAGACTGTTACATACCTTGGACATTCACAGACAACTTCGATACTACCTGGACAGAACCAAGACCAGTAGGAAGTCTGAACAACTTTTTGTAGCTTACGCCCCTGCAGTCCAAGGAAAAGCAATTTCAAAACAGACCATTTCAAAATGGATTGGACATTGCATCAGATTCTGTTATTCCTTTCATGGAAAGACTGTTCCAGCCAATGTCAGACCTCATTCCACCAGAGCTACAGCCACCTCTACAGCATTCTTAAGAGGGGTACCTACTAAGGACATTCTAGAAGCTGCTACATGGAGCTCCGTGCATACATTCTCCAAACACTACAATCTCCCTCTATACTCCAGATCTAGAGCAGGCTTTGCTTCGGCAGTCCTGCAGGGTTTGATTGCCACACCATCTTTCTCCTAGAGCATTCCTCCTCCCCCAGCTAAGCTATGGTATTCTACCCATATGTTATGACTGCAGTTGCATTCTTGAAGGACATAGTACAGTTTTGTACCTACCATAAATGTAGATGTCTGGTAGATATGCAACTGCAGTCTGATTTTCCATCCCTCCATACCCCTCTATGCCTAGGGTCCACTCCTATCCCCGTTTCTCTTAGCTGGGGATATCTGTTATGGTGTATCTGTTTATTGCTCATTTATTTGTCTGGAATCCTGTTTTTGTCTTCCAGTTTGATTACAGCCTTCCTTGGAGGGCACCTGGCATCTGGGGCAAGAAACACTGAAGAAAATGGTGTCGGCTGATGCTTTTGTACTCCAGCCGCCCTGACGTCGGAGAGAAATGTGACATCAGCCGACGTCGGACCCAGACTTTGGAATCCAGACGACCGAGGGCTGCCTGAGGCAGGACAACCCATATGTTATGAGTGCAGTTGCATATCTATCGGACATCTACATTTATGGTAGGTACAAAACTGTACTGTTACCTTCCCGCCATCCCCTCTGATCTACCTAGCTAAATCTCTACAAACCTTCCTGATGTATTTGCTTATAGCTGGAGGGATTGTGTTTGTGCTAAAATTTCTTATTGGTACTAATTACTGACCACCTTTTTGGGGGCACCTGACATCTGGGGCAAGAAAAACTGAAGAAAATGGCTTTGGATGCATTATATATACCCCTGGCGCACTGACTTCAGGGAAGAGGCGACAGCAACCGACGCCGGACCAAGACTTTGGAATTCCGGCTCACTGCGGGACCGCCTGATGACAGGATAACCCCAAGTGTGATGACTGCAGCAGGGTGTACACTCTACCATCTACATTTATGGTAGGTATAAAACTGTGTCTGCTCGTGGGTGGGTTACAGAACAGTACTATCGGCCTCATGGATGGGTTAGTAAGATCCTTGTGCAGCTTTAGGTATCCCATAAATAAGAGGTATTTTTGGATTTTCTACAAACTTGTCAAACGTTCTATAATCAAGCTTACCACTATCATGGAAAACATTCAATGCTTCCTTTAATTTGAGACTTAAGCGATTACTTTCACTCCTTGTAATGTTGTTATATTCATCCCCTTGTAACGTAAGCTTCATTATTTTCATGTAAAAGTCTTTACTCATTACAGCAATGCCTCCCCCTTTAGCTGCATTTTTTTATTACAAGGTCTGAATTATTTATCAGAGTGAATAGCAGCATTTTCTTCCTTAAATTGTAAAATGTGGGTACATTATTCTTCATATATAAATTATATGTCTTGTTCTGAAAAGAGAAAAACGCCAGCACCAAGGAGGATCTATAGAAATTATTTTATTTTAAACTGAAACTAGACCGGTTTCAGCGACAAGGCTTTCATCAGTAGTACATTGAGCCATAGTAATGAGTCATGATCTTATATAATTTCAATTAGTGGACTCAGTGACATCATTTCCTGTAATTTTGAAAAAAGCAATAAAAGTTAGTAAACATGAAAAATAACCATTAGTGGAAAAAATAACCATTAGTGGAAAAAATAAAAAGGAATAAACATATTCATTAGCTTTTGTTTGTTACATCTTGGTTCCTGGAATGAGACAAAATAAAATGAAATTAGAATGATGAGTTGGTATATCCAAAAATAAAGACGATAGTTACAATGTACATACATATATATATATATATATATATACATATATATCCATATATATAAATATATATATAATATGTATATATATATATATATATGTATATATATATATATATATATATATATATATATATATATATATGTATATATATATATATATATATATATATATGTATATATATATATATATATATATATATATATATATATATATATATATATGTATATATATGTATATATATGTATATGTATATATATGTATATATATGTATATATATGTATATATATGTATATATATATGTATATATGTATATATATGTATATATATATATATATATATATATATATGTATATATATATGTATATATGTATATATGTATATATATATATATATATATATATATATATATGTATATGTATATATATATATATATATATATATATATATATATATATATATATATATATATATATATATATATATATATATATATACCAACTGCATCATCATTAATATGCTGGAATGCAAAAAAGTTAATGATTAAACAAAATAATTTTAGGTTGCACAAAAATTTGACATGTATTATTTACTAAAAGTAGCATGAATCATAATTTATCATTTAATCCCGGGGGGGATTGGCAACAAGCACAACAGGAGGCTGCTATGGCCAGAGTTAATATTTTGGCTTCATTTTATGAGAGAGCAATACAGGGTAATATTGAAGTAGAAAAAACTTGCAATAATCTAAACAGTTTGAACAAAACACCAGTTTTCAGGGTTGTCTTAGCAAATTATCTAAAGAAATATCTATCTTGGAAAACAATCTTAAAAGCAAGAAATTGCATAAATTTGCTCGAGACAAGGAGGACTATGATAAGGGCAGACAATTTGAATCACAGAAGGGTGTTAGGTTTGCTCATGGTACAAAGAACGTCTCCTTTGTACGCAAAAAGAGACCAAGATCCATTTTGAAAAAGACAGGGTCAAGTTATATCACTTCAGGTGAAGAATCCTCAACTACAGACAGAGACACCTAGCATTGGTGATTCTCCAAATGCCAAAAGGGGAAGAACAACTGAGGCCCCTTTAGGGGTAAAAAAACACAGGGCAGATGGGAAACATAGGGGCTACAAACTTAGAAGAACTTTTCATGTCGATAGTGAAATGAATAAACAATGTACAAATGTTTTAAACATTTCAAAACATGTCTTAACTGATGATCAATATTCCCTACTTAATAAAGGCCTTGGTTTTATTCTTGGTTTCTTCATTGATGAAAGTTCCTTGGTTTCTGATACTATAGATTTTTGTAGGAAAATTAATCTTAAATTATTTTTCAAACAACAGGACAAAATAGATGACACTCAAAGATCATCTGATTTCAGATTTCACAAATCTACATTTAATCCTCCTATGTATAAACATGTTGCTGTTTTTCAGCAGGCAGTCATTAAAGATATACATTTCAACTTTGGTTCTGGGGACACCATAAGGCATAACATATCTAAGAAGGAACAAATGGCACTTACACAACTCAGGAACAACACAGATATTGTCATCATTCCTGCTGACAAAGGGGGTGCGGTGGTTGTTATGGACAATGATTATTATGTTAATGAAGGCCTTAGGCAACTATCCAACCGTCATCATTACATGAAAATGGAGATTGATCCCACGCCTGGCTTCCAATTAGAAATCAATGAATTTTTCGAACAAGCAGTGGAATCTGGGATCATCTCCGATAAAACGAAAACTCATTTGATGGTTAAGGATCCTGCCAAACAACAACTTTATTTACTTCCCAAAATTCATAAGTCTATTTATCAGCCACCAGGTAGACCAATTTTATCCGGTATTGGGTCACTTACCGAACCCATATCTGTGTTTCTCACTGAGAAATTGAAACCTTTATGTGTTCGGGCAAGAATCCAGGATACAACGGAATTTCTGCAGATTGTCTCCGAATCTCAACTGGACCCAGAATGGTTGATGTGTACCCTTGATGTATCCTCCTTATACACCAGTATCCCACATTGGGCGGGTCTCATGGCCTTGGATTTTTGGCTAAACAAAACCAATTTATACCCCCTGGGGATGAATACACTACTGGTATGCATGGTGGAACACATTCTCACAAAAAATGTTTTTCATTTCCAACAGGACTGCTATTGGCAACTACAAGGCACGGCCATGGGTGCATCATTTGCACCCATATATGCTGACCTCTTTATGGGTTATATTGAGGAACAGATTATATATGACCCTATGCATAATATATATTTACCGGAAATTGATATATGGAGGAGATACCTGGACGACTGTTGGCTAGTATGGAAAGGTCAGGAATACCTCCAGGAATTTATTGAGCATTTAAATGGGAACATCTGGGGTATTGAATTTACTGTGGAATATAATCAGAGAGAAATCAGTTTTTTGGACGTTCACTTAAGACAGTCTGATAGTACACTGAAAATGTCTGTTCACAGAAAATTCCCACAATACAATACTCTTTTGCATGCGGAAAGTTTCCATCCTAAACACATTATTAAAAATATACCAAAATCTCAATTCCTGCGGATCAAAAGAATATGTTCTTCAAATGACTATTTTAATAACCATCAAATGGATCTAACTAAAAGATTCTTATCCAGGGGTTATTCCCCACGAATTATTGATTCAGCAGTCCAATTCAGCCATACCAAATCCAGAGACTCTCTTCAATACAACACTGGACCCGGCAACAGTGAATCTGACTTGTGTAGATTTGTTACTACTTATGGCAGAAACAGTGGGAACTTAGTTAACATAATCAATCATCATTGGAACATACTTAACTCACATCCCCTTTTGGAAGATTACCTAGGAGAACGATGATACTTTTCATACAGGAAAGGCAAAACATTAGGTTCACTATTTTCACATTATAAAAGAACAAGAGCCATCGATAATAACCTTACACAAAGGACACTCACTGGAGACAAACTCATAGGCATTTACCCATGTGGACACTGCAGTTTTTGTAGTTATATTTTTAAAACAACGAATTTCACTAGCAAAAACACCGGACAAATGTATAACATTGAATTTTTTGGTAATTGTAGTTAGGACTGGATAATATATCTTGCTACGTGCACATGTCCGGCATTCTATATTGGCCAAACATCTAGACAATTTCGTGTCAGGATCTCTGAACATCTTGGAGATATCAGGAACAAGAGACTAACCAATGCATTATACAGACACTCCATCAAACATTCTACTGCTAAATTCTCATTTGCCATCATTGATCGCATCACAGGTAATCGATCATTCAAAACAGGCTGGCATGACATCTTAAATGTTAAAGAAAAGAGGTGAATTATCAAACTTGGGGGGCTTTTCCCCCCCGGGATTGAATGATAAATTGATTCATGCTACTTTTAGTAAATAATACATGTCAAATTTTTGTGCAACCTAAAATTATTTTGTTTAATCATTAACTTTTTTGCATTCCAGCATATTAATGATGATGCAGTTGGTGTATATATATATATATATATATATATATATATATATATATACTAATATGTATAATGTACCTAAATATATTTCTTGTGTATATATTTAGGATTATGTTTTATGTACATCGTAACTATCGTCTTTATTTTTGGATATACCATCTCACCATTCTAATTTCGTTTTATTTTGTCTCATTCCAGGAACCAAGATGTAACAAACAAAAGCTTATGAATATGTTTATTCCTTTTTATTTTTTCCACTAATGGTTATTTTTTTCACTCATGGTTATTTTTCATGTTTACTAACTTCTATTGCTTTTTTCAAAATTACAGGAAATGATGTCACTGAGTCCACTAATTGAAATTATATAAGATCATGACTCATTACTATGGCTCAATGTACTACTGATGAAAGCCTTGTCGCTGAAACCGGTCTAGTTTCAGTTTAAAATAAAATAATTTCTATAGATCCTCCTTGGTGCTGGCGGTTTTCTCTTTTCGGATCTACCATGTTCACTTGCCGTGCACCAGCCTAACTTGCTAGCTCCGTTTATGTAACAATGTCTTGTTCTACCATCTTTTCAAAAACTTGCAAGTGTACATTAAGTGGCGCAAAGGTGCTACTTTGTCTTAAACCATTAGCTATGTAATAGCCAGCATTAGGAAAACATGTTTTCAAACTTAAATTACGTATAAAATATTTAACGTCGGTCAATGTTTCTGAAATGTCTGATACTGCAAATGGTGCAAATGACCAGCCTTTGTTAAGCACCAATAGCTCTGCTTGTGTAAGTACATGTGAGGATAAGTTAAATACCATATTTATTCGAAATGACAAGCCTTTGTTACGCACAGATAGCTCTGCTTGTGTAAGTACATGTGAGGATAAGTTAAATACCGTATTTATTCGAAATGACAAGCCTTTGTTACGCACAGATAGCTCTGCTTGTGTAAGTACATGTGAGGATAAGTTGAATACCATATTTATTCGAAATGACAAGCCTTTAAGCACAGATGGCTCTGCTTGTGTAAGTACATGTGAGGATAAGTTAAATGTCATATTTATTCGAAATGACAAGCCTTTGTTAAGCACAGATAGCTCTGCTTGTGTAAGTACATGTGAGGATAAGTTAAATACCATATTTATTAGAAATGACAAGCCTTTGTTAAGCACAGATAGCTCTGCTTTTGTAAGTACATGTGAGGATAAGTTACATACCATATTTACTTGGCTAATTGGCTCCTCGTGAAGGGACACCTGCTGGAATCCTCGTTCATCACTCTGCTGACTAGACTCTGCATCTTCGTTCTCTGATTCGGCATGGGCAGGGGTTGATTGAGGAGAAGCGGAAAATCCACTGGATCCATAGCGTTCATGTGTACAGCATCCACGCATGCTGGTATCTTGCTTCAATCCTCCTCCCTGTGATGGTGTCTGTCCGCCAAACTGGTGAGTATAACTCATCCCCATCCGCAATGTCTTCTCCTGCAGCTATTAATGTTGACACAGAAGCCATGACGTCAACTGGTAACTCGTCTGTAGCAAGCTGCCCTGTTACACCACTCTGCAAACCAATTCTGGTATTTGGTATCCCTTTTGGCATTAGTGCCACTTGTGGCATTATTTCCACTGTTAACCAACTGTTGACAGATGAGCTAGCAGGGAATTCTCCTTGATCAGTTTGTTGTAGCAAGGGCGGTTCTTGCAACAGGGGCGTTTCTACATCGTTCAAACGCACATACTGATTGGTCTCTACTCTCTCCTTCAGCCAAACGAAGACATTCCCCTTTTCAAAGTCTATGAGATCTCTTTGTAGCTTTTTCTTATTGCCAGCAGCCAATTTCTTCTCAAAAGCTGCTAGCCTCCCAAAAGATTCACTTAAAAGCATGCCAAACCACATGAGACTAAATTAGTATAAAGCTCTTCAGCCTTGGAGCAGCTTTCTTGTTCATAGGCAAAAAATAAGCATTCATGAGTTCCATGTAGTTAAATGAGCAGCTTAGGTTTATCAATTACCATCTCCGTAATAAGTCAGGGTATTTATCCCTGTAAGAGGACATTTTTAATATACGGAGGCCCCTTGGCATAACCTTTTACTTCAAGTAGGCTTCAAACAAAAGCCGTTGCCATTGTAAACGTTTATAAGCCAAAGTCTCAACTTCAGTTTAAAAGTGGAAAGCAAATTCACATACACATTTTCATCTCCTGTGCTCTGTTAACACTCTAGTCTCAACTTCTATTAGTGAGTTGTCAGAAATGTCTGCCAACTCTCCAAAAGTTTTAATAATCACAGATGTCATATTTAGTATCACAGTTCTCACTCTGAGAATTTCCACAGTATTTCTCGAGTGTCTGCATCCACCCGAAACAGTCTCCAAAAAACAACTGTGATGCAGTTAACCAGTTATCAGTCACAAAATCAAATCCAAAAAGAAAACTGGAATCCCTCAAAAACAAATGTTTAATCCAGGTTCAAGTTCGCAAGTAAACACTTTAACCTTCAAGGCTTCAGGTGAAATAAATACTATTTTGGTCTATTTTAAGGGACGTCCCGGCATTAAAGGAAATAGTAGGGGATCCACCAGCTTTCAGGTTCAAAAGAAAGAACACTTTGATACAGATATGTTGTAAGGAGCAGCCCAAGGAATTTAAAGTAGGAAATGTGAAACAAGGTACATTGAAATGAGGGAATTGTTTACTGCAAGCATAAGTTCACAGAGAAATCCATTACACATCCCATGACAGGTAGAGTTTGTTTTACATGCAAATGGGAATTGCAACACAAGCAATTTAATATACTTAGCTAAGTGTGAAACCTGTGATGCTTTTTTATGTGGTTATGACAAACCGGAAATTTAAAGAGCGTGTAGCCTGTCATCTCAGTGATATTAGACAGTAGTTACAAATGCTCTTAGTAAGCACATTCTAGAGAAAGGTGATCAACTTAGTTTTAAGTTTATGCTTTTAAAAGTAATTTATAGACCATTGTTGCGGGGTGGGAATATAAAACTTTCAACTGAAAATGAAGAGATGAGATGGAATTTAAGAATGAGAGCGTTTGTACCACCTGGTCTTAATGACAGTTTTACTTTAAAGCCTTATTTAAATATGCAGCATCAGAAGGTGTAATTAGTCGTGACTTTTTAAAATGTTTTTAAGTTATGTTGTTTAATTGATGGTATTTATTTCGCCTGAAGAAGCCTTAAAGGTGTAAGTGTTTACTTGCGAACTTGAACCTGGATTAAACATTTGTTGTTTTTAGAGGGGTATAAAAACAGGCAGCCGACACCATTACATAAGTTTTTCTTGCAGAGGAGCCCAAAGCAGAAGCAGTTGGCAAGAGCCGGTTGGCCACTACCTGAGTTTTCATTTACTAATTGAATCCTCCTAAAGTCTTCTAAAGCTAAGTACCCAGTTGGGGATCCTTTTTACTTGCTCTAACCGATGTCAGCAAAAGTTAATTGTCTTGCCTGTGGAAAGCAAATACCACATCAAGATTTTCATTCTTACTGCATCACCTGTCTAGGCCCAGAAAACGACGTACCTCGCTGTCAGTTTTGTGTCTTGTTAACGCCCGAACCATTCGTCAGGCCGTTATTGTTGCTAAATCCTTTCGTTCTCTATCTCTGTATTCCGATATGGGTTCAGTAAGCCATCAGACTACCGATGTTCCGAAAAAATGTAAGGATAAAGACTGCACAGGTTCAAAGCTGCTGACGACGCTTCCGTTAAGCTAGTCGCCAGTTCGCTGGTACTTGGGTGCTTTCGCAGCCCCTGATGCCCACTTTAATGGATTCACAGGCCTCTACAGAGTCCCGTTCGGAGTCCGGTATGCTGCTAAACTCTTTGACTATGGAACCGGCGGTTGTCAACCTTGGATGGGTCTGAAGCTGCTGAGCAGGCACCAGCTTGAGGAAGTTCTTCGTACTACCGATTGTCCAACGCAGACTACTTCAGTTATGTCTAAAGCTACTGAAATTGTAAAGCCAGGAGTACATGCTACGCCTAGAAAACCCAACTACCAAAATGCATGCACCTGCTCCCTTACCACAAAATAAAATGCTTAGAATGGCAGAAGACTTTATTGTGCTGATTAGGGGAAGTCAGCCTTCCCCTGCTAAGAGGAAAAGGGACCAGTGCCCAGCAGCTTCAACAGACCAAGAGTCCGACAACTGAAGATGTTCGTGTTTCACTGTTGCAGTCATTACTCTTGGGTTATCCTGCTGACAGGCTACACGCAGTCGGCCAGAATTCCAAAGTCTAGGTCCGGCGTCGGTTGCTGTCACCTCTTCCCTGACGTCAGTGCGCCAGGGGTATCAAAGATGCAGCCGATGCAGTTTTCCCCAGGCTTTCTTGCCGCGCAGTGCCTGAAGCAAAAGCAGTATGCAAGTGCCGGTCGGCCGACTCCTGAGATTTTCAAATCTGAATTTCAGAACCAAAGTCTTCATTTAAAGTTAAGTACCCCGTTGGGGAAACGTTTTTCTTGGCTCCAGACCAATGTCAGAAAAAGTTAATTATATTTCTTGTGCGAAGCAAATACCTCGTAAGGATTTTCACTCTTATTGTATTCCTTGCCTAGGCCCCACAGCCCCTTGCGCCCGCTATCTCAGAGCCACAGGCCGCTACCGACTCTCACGTGGAGCCGACTGGGCCTCTGGCAACTCAAGGTATTGGACACTCTGAAATCAATCTCTCAGATGGGTCCCGAGCCGCTGAGCAGGCATCAGCTTCTGAGGGTGTCTTCAGACCTACACAACTATATGTTAAGCCATCCTCGGCTTCAAAGACCTAAGCAGCTCTAAAGACAAACAAGTACAGCATTCTCCTATTCAGACTTCCATGCCTAAAAAACAGATGCTCAAAATGGCCGAAGACCTAATTACTTTGATCAGGGGCTCCCATCCCCTTCCTGATAAAAGGCCTAGGCAAGAGACAGATTATGATTCTTCTGATCAGTTATCTATTTCCTCAGATTCCTCTTCTGAACAGGATTACTCCATGCTTCCCTATGAGGATTCTGATGCTGAAGAATCCATTCCTTCAGCCTCTCCTCCTGAGGACTATTCTTTTGGGGAAACTCTGCATACTATGAGGGAGCATTTCCACTGGGAGAGCCAAGAATATTCCGAGTCTAAGAAAAGGCTCAGACTTTCTGCTTCTTCCTCAGCACAGACCCCTTGCCATTCCACCTGATCTTGACATTGTAGATGTCTTTTTCAGAGTCTGGAATGTCCCCTGACTCTTCACCCCCTGTACCTGCTAAGCCAGACAGATACTACAGGGTCCCGGAGTCCCATAAATTCCTATATAAAAACCCCGCTGCTGATCCAGAAACTATCTCTGGGACCCAAGGGGGTTAAGGCTTCCAGTGCAAAAAAACCCTGTCCCCTCTGATAGGGATTCTAGGGCTCTAGACAGATGGAAAAAAAAGTATACACTTCTGCCATCCTGGCTGTAAGGGCTTTAAATTGTCAATTTCATATGCTTAAATATCAGCAATATTTAATGTCACTACTTAAACAGAAAATGTTGACAAATACTGAATGTTCAGAGAACAAGGAATTGCAGGATTTATTGCATGCAACTGAACAAGTGGGAAAGCATACTTTGCAATGTGGTTATGATTCACTGGAGGCCTCTTGCAGGGTCACTGTTACAGGTTCTGTTATTAGAAGGCATGCTTGGTTAAAGGAACAAAATCTGCCTGATCATGTTAAAGCAAAATTATTAGATGCACCATTACAGCATGATACTTTGGTACTAAAGCAGAAGAGGTGTTGAAGAAAATGGAGGATAAAGCAAAATCCATGCAAACAGTCAAGGATTTCTTACAGGTACAGCCACCCAGGTTTAGTAGGAACTGGCCTTCTAAAAATTGGTCCTTTCCAGTCTCAGACCACAAAGAGGCAGATACAGGCATCCAAGAGGCACATCTCAGCCTCAAGGCTCATACAGGCCTAAACAATGGGGTGCTCCTACCTCCAAAAGTGGAGAAGACAAATCACAGCCTTACAGGAAATGGTCCCAATGACTTTCCTCTACCAATTCCAAGCAGTTTTCTTTTGACAGCCCCCTTAGGGGGAAAACTAGCACTTTTTTCATCAAATTGTCAAATGGTTACCCAAGGCAAATGGGTTCTGAACATAGTGTCCCAAGGCTACAGCTTCCATTTTCACACTCTACCAAGGTCAAAGGGCATGCCAGACCTGCCACACAATCAATGGGCAGAGGCACGAAAACAAATTACAGGCCTCATGGACACGAGAGCCTTTCAGCAAGTACCACAACAAGAGCAGGGGCAAGGATTTTACTCCAGACTTTTCCTAGTACCCAGGAAGGACAAAACCTGGAGACCAGTTCTGGACCTGTCTATACTAAATACGTTTCTGGAAGTTCCAAAATTCAAGATGTTGACTCCTCCGCAGCTACTGCCCATGCTGGGCAAGAGGGCTTGGCTAGTAACTTTGGACCTAAAAGAGGCATACCTGCATGTCCCAATCAGACAATCTTGCAGAAGGTACCTCAGATTCATAGCTGGCTCAATGCATTACCAATTCTCTGCACTGCCTTTTGGCTTATCCACTGCGCCCAGGGCCTTTACAAAATGCCTGGCACCAGTAATTGTGTTTTGCTGACAAAAAGGAATTCAAATATATCCCTACTTGGACTGCCTAATTCAAGCTGAGAACAAAGACACTCTTTTAAAGCATCTGGCGTTTGTAAAAAGATTACTAATTGGCTTAGGGTACACAGTAAACGAAAAGAAATCGGAACTAGTGCCCTCTCAAGAGAGTATTCCTGGGTGCAAGCTTAAATACAACTGCCGAGATGGCTTATCTCACGCCAGACAAGCCAAAACAACTGACTACAAGAAATTGGCAACAAAAACCCACTTATCTGCAAGGAAAATCCTGCAGGCCTTTGGTTTCATAGCATCATGCATTCTACTAATTCCATATGCCAGACTGCATATGAGGAAACTACAATGGTATCTGAAAAGTGTTTGGACTCTGCATTGCCACAGCCTGGAGACAGTAATTGCACTCATTCCCTGCCTTCAACAGGTGTTTCTATGGTCGGCAGAAGCCTGTCACCACAAGGGTCTGCCATTCAGTTTACCCACAGCCAGACAGGCACTGACAACAGATGCATCAGATTATGCCTGGGGGGGCCCATATGGCAGGAAAATGTATTCAGGGCACATGGCCTGCAAACCAGAGGCATTTTCACATCAATCAAAAAGAGATGCTAGTTGTTGAAAATGCCCTGGCAGCTTTCAAGGACCTGCTTCATCCAGCGCAATTACTGATAAAGGCAGACAACACTACGGTCATGTGGTACATAAACAAGCAGGGAGGTACTCATTCCTACCCCCTCTGCAGACAAGCAATGATCTTATGGGACACAGCATTGGCTTTTCAAGTCCACCTGCAAGCACAATTCCTGCCAGGAAAGACAAATACTCTGGCAGACAAACTAAGCAGAAACCTCATGGATCCCCAAGAATGGAAACTGGATCCACAAGTCTTCAGAATGATAAGGAAATGGGGATGCCCAGACATAAATCTATTTGCCTCCCCTCATAACTGTCAATTGCAGACATTTTGCACAAGGATTTACCACAAGCAAGCATGGAAAGTGGACGCCTCATCATTCAGCTGGTAAATCTAACTATATGCTTTTCCCCCACTATCTCTCCTTCCCAGTGTACTCCTAAAGGACAGACAAGAGAAGCCAGAAATGATTTCACCAGACTGGCCACGCCAGCACTGGTACCCAGTTCTAAAGAGCTTGTCTCAAGGTCCAGCATGGATATTGCCTCAGACTTCTCACTTGCTGACCCAACAAAACAATCAGATCCTGCACAGCCATCTCAGGACCTTAAATCTGGCAGCATGGCGGATAATGTAGCCATTCAGAACACTCCTCTTTCAAAAGCTGTTATGGATGTTATCTTGGAGGCCAGGAGGCCCAGTACCAGAAAATCTTATGCAGAAAAATGGAAGAGATTCTGTGCTTGGAACCAGGAACAGGGCCTTTCTCATCAATTAAGTTTCATGCCTCTGCCATTTCTGCACATTACAATACGGAACCACCTATCTTTTCTCATCCTTTAAGGCAGTACCTCAGAGGGGCCAAAAACATTAAGCCTCCAAGGAGAGCACCAATTCCGGCCTGGGACCTCAGTTTTGTTTTGGAAAAACTCACACTGCCTCCTTTCGAGCCAGCATCAACAGCGGCTATTAAATTCTTATCCTGGAAAACAGCTCTGCTCCTAGCCATAACCTCTGCAAGGAGAGTCTGAGTTAAAAGCACTCACGGCTGCGGAACCTTTCATCGTTTTTCATCCAGACAGTTTCTCTGAGGACAAACCCTACATTTATGCCTAAGGTGGTGACCAGTGTGGCCCTCAAACTATTCACTTGCCTATATTTTACCCAAATCCACAGAACAAGGGTGAGAAAATTCTGTATTCTTTGGATATAGGCAGTTACGCTTCTACTTGGACAGAACTAAAGCTTTCAGAAAGACTGAGCAACTTTTAGTGTCATATGCTGCAGGATCTCAAGGAAAGGCCTTCTCAAAACAAACTATTTCTAAATGGATAGGCCATTGCATCCATTTCTGCTATTCTCAACATGGCAAATCTGTGCCTAAGGGCATTAGGCCTCATTCCACCAGAGCAGCAGCCACTTCAGAATCCTTCCTCAGAGGAGTACCAACCAAAGAAATCTTAGAGGCTGCAACTTTGAGTTCAGTGCACACCTTTACAAAGCATTACCACTTGCCTCTCTACTCAAGTCCAGAGCAGGCTTCGCCACTGCAGTTCTGCAGGGCCTTATAGCCTCTCCTAATTCTATTTAGCCCAGCCACCCTTCCTCAGCTTTGGGATTCAACGCAAGAGTAATGACTGCAACAGTGAAACCATGAACATAGTACAGTTGTGTACCTACCATAAATGTAGATGTTAGAGTGTATTCACTGTTGCAGTCCAGGTTACCCACCCACCATCCCCCTTCTCTTTGCTGGGATTTATCTGCACTTTTCTATCCTATACAACCTTTTTGGTGTATTTGCTTGTAGATGAAGGAAATGTTATTTTTGTGTATGCATTTCTTATGGATATATTTTTCAGCTTGCCTATTTGGGGCACCTGACATCTGGGGCAAGAAAAACTGAAGAAAATGGCGTCTGCTGCATCTTTTATACCCCTGGCGCACTGACGTCAGGGAAGAGGCGACAGCAACCGACGCCGGACCTAGACTTTGGAATTCTGTCCGACTGCGGGTAGCCTGCCAGCAGGATAACCCAAGAGTAATGACTGCAATAGTGAATACACTCTAACATCTACATTTATGGTAGGTACACAACTGTACTTTCATGACTATGAAGACATGCCCTTACCTGCTTATGAGGATTTTGATGCAGAGGAATCCTTTCCCTCTGCCTCTCCTCCAGAGGATTTCTTTTGGTGAAACCTTACGTACTTTGAGAGCATTTCCCACTGGGAATGCCAAGACTGTCCTCAGTCCAAAAAGAGACTCTGAGAATTTCTAGACTTGCCACAACACTGTCCTTTAGCAGTACCACCAGTCCTGGAAGTTTGTCTTTATGGAATCCAGTCTTACTCCTGATAATTTACCCCCTGCCCCTAGGAAACCAGACAGGTACTACAGAGTACCTGACTCTCATAAATGTCTTTTCAAAAATCCTACTGTTGACCCAGCGATAATTTCCAAGGGGCCTAAAGGTTTCAAGGCAACTACAGCTAAGAATCCCACACCTTCGGACAGGGATTCCAGAGCTTTGGACAGATGGGTTAAGAAAGTATGTACCTCTGCATCTCTTGCCATTAGGGCTTTGAGTTGTCAGTTTCACATGCTGAAGTACCAACGACATATTATGGAACTTAAGCAAAAAAATAGCTACCTTTACAGACTGTGCAGAAAATAAAGAATTGCAAGAACTTGTGCATTCTGCAAGCCAAGTCAGCAAGCATACATTGCAGTGTGGCTTTGACACCCTAGAAGCATTTTGCAGGGCAGCAGTCACTGGTTCTGTACTGAGAAGGCATGCTTGGTTTAAGGAGCACACCTTGCCAGATCATGTCAAATCGAAGTTACCAGACGCTCCTTTGAACAAGGACAGTCGGTTTGGCACCAAAGCAGAAGAGGTTCTTAAAAAGATGGAAGAAGATAAATCTATGCAGAAATTCAAAGAATTCTTAAAAGTGTACAGCCTCCTAGATTCGGTAGGCATTGCCCTTCAAAACATTAGTCCCTTTACAGCCCCCTCAAGGCCATCTCAAACTAGACCCAGGGGGAAACGGACCCCCCCCCCCAGACTACAGTCTCAGGATATGCAGAGATCTAAGCAATGGAGTGCCTCCACCTCTAAAGCAGGAAATACTAAACCACTCCCTTATGGAAAGAATTCCCAATGACTTCTCGACTCCCCCCCCCCCCCCCAACTGCTTGTGCACCTAGGAAGAAAACTTGCCTTTCATGCAAAAAACTGGATTGATGGGTCCTCACCATTGTATCCCAGGGGTACAAAGTTTGCTTCCCCTCACTGCCAACCCAAAAAGGGTTCCCAGACCTCCCTCTAAACCAGTGGGCAGAGGGTTTATATCACATAATCGAAGTCCCGAAATATCGAACACCATAAGCACGAACTTGGAATGTTGAAATGTGATGTAATCGAAAGCTCAGATGTTCCGAGAAACACAAAACAAGCGCACCAAAAAAAGTAATCCACACATATATACTTAAAATCCTACTTCTAACCCTACACTATACCGTACATACACTATCTCCACTTACCTTAACCCAAACCCTAACCCTAAGGTCCGTAACTTGCGCAATCACCTTACCTGCTTCCTTACCCTAAGGTCCCTAACTATCCCATTCCCACACTCACCTTAACCCAGTCCATTCGCCCACTTAACCCGGTCCGTAACCTTCGCACCATAGTGGAGAAAATAGCGAAGCAGCAGAAACAGGCCACCAAATTCTTTCCCTAGGAAAAGTCTATGTTCTGCAGCTTTGCTATTTTAAGTGTTCACTGTTTTGGGTTCGATATTTTAACATTCGATGTTTTACTACTTCGATGTTGTGATATAAACCCTGGCCAGAGGCTCAAAAGAAAGTCCAGTCCCTGCCCTCTAAAAGGGCAAATTCACCCAGTTTCTGTGGAATAGATAGGTCAAGGATTCTATTCCAGAGTTTCTGATACCCAGAAAAGAGGGCTCTTGGTGCCCAATCATAGATCTTCCAATTCTCAGCACCTTCCTGGTGGTACCAAAATTCAAAATGCTCACCCTGCAGCAGCTTCTACCTATGCTAGCCAAAGATGCCTGGTTAGTCACCCTAGACATAAAAGAAACCTATTTGCACATCCCAGTAAGGGGTCATGCAGAAAATAGCTACGCTTCAGGGCAGGATCTATGCATTATCAGTTCTCTGCACTTTTGTTTGGCTTATCCACTGCTCCCAGAGTATTCACAAAATGCCTGGCTCCAGCCATTGCTTACCGCAGACTGAGATATATTCAAATATACCCATACTTGGACGACTGCCTGATTCAGGCAGACGGTCAGGAAATGCTGTTGCAGCACCTGACATTTGTAAAAAAACCTACTAACCTCCCTGGGGTACACAATCAATGAAAAGAAATAAAAACTAGTCCCCAGTCAAAAGATTGTATTCCTGGGAGCAAGCTTGGACACAGCATCCCAGATGGCATTCCTCACTCCAGGAAAAACAAGCCTGTCTGACTGGCTGTTTTACTCAAATGGCCACCAGAACCAAGCTATACGCAAGGAAAATCCTGCATGCCCTTGGGTTCATGGCCTCATGCATCCTACTAATTCCATATGCCAAACTGCATATGAGGAAACTTCAGTGGTACTTAAAAAGTCTTTGGTGCCAGGACCTGGAAACTCATTCCCATAATACCCTAAGGACAGTTTCCTTGGTGGGCGGCAGCATGCAACCACAACAAGGGACTGCCCTTTACCTAACCCCACTCCACGCAGACCGAAACTACAGACACGTCAGACTATGCCTGGGGGGCACAAATGGATGACAAGTGCATTCAGGGCCACTGGAGCCCAAGCCAAATTCATTTGCACATCATCCAGAAAGAGATACTAGCTGTGCAGCATGCTCTGACAGCTTTCAGATCCCTACTGTCACCAGGACACCTGCTAATAAAAAGACACCACAGTTATGTGGTGTCAACAGGCAGGGGGGAACTCGCTCTTAACCACTCTGCAGGCTAGCCATGGACCCTGTGGAACATGGCCTTGAACATGCAGGTATATCTGCAAGCTCAATTCCTGCCAGGAAAACAAAACTCACTGGCAGACTAAGCAGAAATCTCCTAGACTCGCATGAGTGACAACTAGAGCCACACACCTTCAACCTTCTGACTCAGAAATGGATGATACCAGAGGTGGAGCTCTTTGCCTCCCCTTGCAATCACCAGCTTAGAAGATTCTGCACCAGGACACCTCACAGCAGGGCCTGGAAAGTGGACGCCCTGTCCTTCCAGTGGGTAAATCTCTCAATTTATGCCTTCCCCCTCTGCCCCTCCTCTCAAGACTATTTCTCAAGGTAAGACAGGACAGACCAAGGACAATTGATTGCCCCAGACTGGCCATGCCAACACTGGTACCCACTCCTGCTAAGCCCGTCACTGCTGCCACCCTGGCACCTACACCAGAACCCAACCCTGGTCTCTCACAGGGGGGACAGATTTTGCATCCGCAACTGCAAACCGTAAATCTTGCAGCCTTGCTTATACCTTGAATTCGCCCCTAGTAACTAGCCTAAGCAAGCAGGTGCTGGACATCATCCTTGAAGCCAGAAGACCCAGTACAAGGAAATCCTATGCCAAGTGGAAAAGGTACTGCTCCTGGATTCAGTCTAAAGGAGAGTACACATCTCTGCCCTCCCTGCTTCTAATCCTGGATTACCTAGCAGGTCTACTCCAGAGAGGCCTAACCTTTTCCTTCATTAAGATCCATGCCTCTGCTATTTCAGCTCATTGCAACACCAACACTGAGCCACCTCTCTTCTCTCACCCTCTTATCAAACAATTCCCGAGAGGGGCAAACAACTTAAGGCCACCAGGGAGGACATCCACACCTGCTTGGGACCTTAACTTTGTACTGGAAAAGCTCACGCTACCCCTCTTTGAGCCTGCAGCATCAGCAGAGTTGATTCCTCTCTTGGAAAACAGCCTTGCTTCTGGCCATCACTTCAGCTAGAAGAATGTCTGAGCTACAAGCACTTATGGCTGTGGAACCCTTCATTATTTTCCATGCTGACAGGGTCTCAATCAGGACTTAACCCTTCCTTTATGCTTAGTGGTGTCCAATGTGGCTCTCCACCAATCTATCCATTAGTCTACCTTCTTCCCTAATCCTCAAAAAAAAGAGGGGGGGGGTGGAAAGGATCATTCACTCCTTGGACTTTCACAGCTCAGATTCTACCTTGGTAGTCCCAAGTCCTTCAGAAAATCTGACAAGTTGCTAGTTGGCTTTGCAATAGGGGCAGAGGGCAAGGCCATTTCAAAGAAAAAGGTTTCCAAATGAGATAGCACATTGCATCCATCCATTTCTGCTACAAGCACCATGGGAAACCAACCCCTCAGGGGGTCAGAACACATTCCACTAGGGCAACCTCTACAGCATTCCTCAGGGGAGTCCCTACCAGGGACATCCTGGAAACTGCTACCTAGAGTTCTGTACACACCTTCACCAAGCATTACCATCTTGCCTATCTTTTCCAAATCCAGGGCAGGTTTTGCAGCAGCAATCCTGCAAAGCATTTTAGCCAGCCCTAACTCTTCTTGACTGCCTCCACTCTTCATCTTTGGGAATCTTACCCTAGTGTGATGCCTGCAACAGTGAAACATGAACATAGTACAGTTGTGTACACTTAACATAAATGTATATGTTAGTGAATTCACTGTTGCAGTCCTGGTTTCCCTCCCTCCAGCCCCATGGTTTTCTCTTTCTCTCTCCTCTCTATGCCTTTTACTACCCCCCCTTTTGAGGGGTATTGTTTACTTTTTACTGGTGGTGTTTTCCCCCCACCATTACTTAGCTCTCTATTGGGGGGGGGGGGGGCTCTTGACATTTGGGCAAGAAAAACTGATGTAATTGCATTGTTTGTCTGTTTTTATACCCCTGATGACCTGACGTCAGTCCTGGAGTCACTGCATCCAATGCAGAAATACTAAGTCTTTGGTGTTCGGGCCGACTGAGGGCTACCTGCAGGCAGATAACCCAAGTGTGATTGCAACAATGAATATACTCTAACATCTACATTTATGGTAAGTGTATACAGAACAGTACTTTTCTAAAGAACCATTTTCTAAATGGGCTGCTCATTAACCCTCCTGCTTTCATGGCAAGTGAGGTTCCATTATGCAAGATCTATTGTAGCATTTGTGCCTTGGGAGGAATCAACCCTGTCTATTTGAAAGCAGCTATGTGCTCATTGGTTCATACTTTCTCAAAATGTTACGAGCTGGGTAATCGGCACTGACTGTACATTTTGAGACAAGTCAAGCACAGTTTGATACTGTACCGATATCTTTGGAAGAATGTAATGAGAGACATGGAAATAAGTACACACTCCGTTTGACCTTTTTCCTTCTTTAAACTTTTCCTGGTTAGGAGTTGCCACAGTGGATCACCTGTCAGCTGATTTGCAGTGGATTTTTATGGTTTCGTGTTGCCAGTCCAGCGCCCAACCTTCCACAGAAGGCACACGCACTCACGCCTAGGGCCAATTCAATATCTCCAATCCAACCACCTTGGGATGTAGGAGGAAACTGGAGCACTTGGAGGAAACCCACGCGACCACAGGGAGGACATGCAAACTCTCCACAGAAGGCACCCCAGCCTAGGATCAAACCTGAGAACCTCTTGCTGTGAGGCAGCCATGCTAATGGCTGCACCACTGCAGCCCTGTGACCTTTTTGATTAAGAAAAAAAAAATTGTTGTATAGCTTTACTTGTTTCAGGAGATGGCTTAGAATACCTTCTTTACTTAATTAAAAATGTGTTACTTAGTCATTTTCAACCTCTGGTCTTATTTTCCACTTGCAAAACAGTTGTTCTGGGCCTCCTCTGAAAATAAACACTTTGTTCCTTCTGCATCGATATAGCCAAACACTTGTTTTATACCTAGGCAAGTTCATGGGTTTACAAAAAATCTGCATATTAAGTTTTGCCATAATTACTATCCATATGCTTGAATGTGCACAGCATTTTAGGATGCTGCTACCTAAAATTCAGATTTTTTTGAGGCATGTTAGTATGTATAAAGAGTTTGATTGCAGACTTGTGCTGTGGAGTAAGGCATGATTCTATGAAAAGGTCCTAAAAGCATACTAATCAGACTATACTATGCCTGGTTACACCTTTAGTGCTGCGGGCTTTGTTTGCTTACTGTAAATAACAAATGTGTGCATGGTTTGTTCATGTGCTCCCTTTCTGAAGTTTTCTGTAGTGTCTTGAGATTCCTTTTTCGATATTGCTTCCTTCATTAGATGTCTCATTTGAAAAAATTATCTCTACTTGCAAAAACTAACTTATATCCTCCCGTATTCATCTGAATGTCATTGTGATGACCATACCTCTAACTCTTGTCAAAAATGGGGGGACAAAGGCCCAAAATCAGGGAAAGATACTAAGTTTGTAACAATATTTAAAATTTTTTTCAAGCAACTTGTTTCCTTAGTATGCATTTTCTGAAAGGTATGAAATCCGAAACTCAAATGGCTGTCATTTAGAGACTACTACCCTCACTTATTTGTCAGAAAACCATAAGTTTTACAAGTAACCAGCCAAAAATTATGTGGAAAAAGCTGGACATTAATTGAAAGTCTGCAGTTGAGAGGTATGGCACTGGTGACCTACGTTGGTCAAGTAGGTGCTTTAAGTTGGCAGGGGGATTGTCCCATTACTGATGGATTTACTGCACATTAGCAAGTCAGATGCCATCAGAAATGCTCTGTCTAAGGATCTCAACCTCTTCTGCAACAGCAACCAAACAGTTTGGAGGGACAGGTTTATTTTGCAGAGGATACCGCTGGTATGGAACAGACTTCTCATCCTTGTAAAGCAAAGCTCATCACTATCCATTTTCAGGCGCAACTTGGATCTGTGGATGTAAAGCAGATTTAACCCAGGGCTGCCCCCTGTACTACTAATGGACATATGCAGCTGTTGAGTGCTTTATTCCATGAGTGGGTACCCTCAAATTGTCTATGGTATGATCTAATTTATTCTCGTTAGACGTGATTAGAATTATTGACCATGGGATGGATAACGCCAATCTATAACCAAATGTGATAGGTTGTTTCGAGTACAAAAAAGGAAATTGGCTGGGCTTAAAATGGCCTGCAAGTAGAGAGGGCAACTGCCATACTTGTAATGGGGTAACACTGGCATGTGCTGCTGGGATCTTGGGTAACACTGGCAGGTGTTGCTGGGATCTTGGTGTCTTTTTGGTCAGGAGCTAATTGTCATCATCATCTTCTTTTGGCTGTTCCCATTAGGGGTTGCCACAGTGGATCACCTGATGTTCATCGTGTTACTCTGCTGCAGTCATCACACTTGGGTTATCTTGCAGTCAGGTGGTCCCGCAGTCTGCCAGAATTCCAAAGTCTTGGTCCGGCGTCGGTTGCTGTCTCTTTTTCCCTGACGTCAGAG
This sequence comes from Protopterus annectens, assembly GCF_019279795.1. Lineage (NCBI taxonomy): Eukaryota > Metazoa > Chordata > Ceratodontiformes > Protopteridae > Protopterus > Protopterus annectens. The sequence continues at coordinate 1,365,580,371 of NC_056747.1, forward strand.
CACCAGGGGTATATCAGAGGCATCAGACGCCATTTTCTCCAGTCCTTCTTGCCGCGCGGTGCCCGAAGCAGAAGCAGTTCGCAAGTGCCGGTTGGCCGACACTTGAGATTTTCGAATCGAGTTTAAGTCCGAAGTCTTGAAAGCCAAGTACCCCATTGGGGAACCTTTTCTTGCTTCAGTCCCATGTCAGAAAAAGTTAACAATTGCATTTCTTGTGGGAAGCAAATACCTCATAAGGACTTTCATTCTTTTTGTATACCTTGCCTAGGCCCAGACCACGACGTCACTGGTTGTTGGTTTTGTGCTAGGTTCAATAAGCGAACTATAAAGCGTTGCTTTGATTTCGCACGACACTATGGTAGAAAATTTAATTACACTGTGCCGTCAGAGCAACCGACTACCGGCGTGCATAAAAAATGCAAGGATAGGGACAGGCAGCCTAGATCCAAGCTGGACTCCGAGGCCTCGGCTGGCCCGGTCACCGGTTTTCCAGTTTTCAGTGAGGTGCCTACGCAGCCCCTGGCTACCGCTGAATTGGATCCCCAAGCCGCATTGGATCCCCTAGCAGAGATTTCTAGGCAGACGCAGCCTTTTTCCTTAGGCCCAACCGACGACATCGCAGTAGGGGAAGCCGGTGCTGCAGAAACGCCTTCGGTTTTTGAAGGTGTCTTCAGACCGACTACCCTCACCATAAAATCTTATGCTAAGCTTAAGACCCCTCTAAAACCAAAAAAGCCTACACTTCAGTCTCCAGGTCAGGGCCCTATGCCTAAGAATCAGATGCTTAAAATGGCTGAAGATTTGATTTCTTTGATCCCCGACAAAAGGCCTAGATAAGAGTATTAAGCCTCCTCTGATCAGGTGTTTTCCTCAGGCTCCTCTGAGGAACAGGATTACTTTCCCCCTTATGAAGATTCTGATGCTGAAGACTCAATTCCCTCAGCTTCTCCCCCTGAAGACTACTCCTTTGGGGAAACCTTACACACCATGAGGGAACATTTCCACTGGGAAGGTCAGGACTACTCTGACTCAAAGAAAAGGCTCCGGGAGTTTCTTTTACTTCCCCAGCACAGACCTCTTGCTATCCCCTCTGTTTTGGACATAGTAAATGATGTTTTCTTAGAATCTAGTTTAAATCCAGATTCTCTGCCTCCTGCTCCTGCCAAACCAGATAGATACTATAGAGTGCCTGACTCTTACAAATTCCTTTACAACAGCCCTGCTGCTGATCCAGAGACAATCTCTGTGTCCCAAAGGGGCTAAGGCTTCTATGGCTAAAAATCCTGTACCTTTGGAAAGGGACTCCAGAGCACTAGACAGGTGGGGGAAGAAGGTTTACACCTCTACTACTCTAGCTATGAGCACTAAATTGTCAATTTCACATGCTTAAATACCAGCAATTCCTTATGTCTCAAATAAAACAAAAGATGGGCACGCTCCCTCAACAGTCTGAACTCGAGGAAATGCAAAATCTGTTGCATGCAGCTGAACAGGTGGGCAAACCTACTTTACAATGTGGTTTTGCCTTGGAAGCTTCCTCCAGAGCAGCTGTTACTGGGTCTGTTAAATGCTTGGTTAAAGGAACAATCTCTGCCTGATCATGTTAAAGCAAAGTTAATGGATGCGCCCCTACAGCAGGATGTTTTATTTGGGGTTAAAGCAGAGGAGGTTTTAAAGAAAATGGAGGGTAAGGCAAAATCTATGCAGACGGTCAAAGATTTCTTACACGTACAGCCCCCACGCTTCAGCAGAAATTGGCCAACAAAAAATTGGTCCTTTCCAGCTTCTGACAGGCCACAGAGGGGTAAATACAGGCATCCAAGGGGCAGAGGATAAGCACAAATCCCTTAAAACCTCGCTAATGGGGCACTACAACACAGAATACAGGTCCCAAACCACTAGAAGGCAAACACAATGACTTAAACATCAAACTGCCAAGCAAAACTCTCTTGGCAACTCCCTTGGGAGGAAAATTAACACTTTTTGCAGACAACTGGCGCATCGTCACAAAGGACAAATGGGTCCTAGGCATTATCTCACATGGATACAGATTCCATTTCCAAACCTTGCCAAGGATAAAAGGAATGCCAAACCTGCCACAAAATCAATGGGCAGAGGCACAAAAACAAATTACAACTCTCATGGACATGAGAGCCATCCAACTGGTACCTACACAGGAACAAGGCCAAGGATTTTACTCGAGGCTCTTTCTAGTCCCCAGAAAGGACAATGCTTGGAGACCCATTCTGGACCTTTCAATTTTAAACACTTTCTTGCAAGTACCCAAATTCAGGATGCTAACACTACAGCAGCTTCTTCCCATGTTGGGCAAGAAAGCTTGGCTAGTTATGTTGGACCTCAAGGAGGCATACCTGCATGTCCCTATCAGACAAAATTGCAGAAGATACCTCTGTTTCATTGCAGGTTCAACCCATTACCAATTCTCTGCACTGCACTTTGGCTTATCTACTGCGCCCAGGGTCTTCACAAAATGCCTGGCACCAGTAATTGCATACTGCAGACAGAGGGGAATTCAAATATACCCATACCTGGACGACTGTCTCATACAAGCAGAAAGGAAGGACATTCTCTTACAACACCTGGCTTTTGTAAGACATCTAAGTTGCCTAGGGTACACAGTAAATGAACAGAAATCAAAACTAGTGCCCTCACAAACTGACATTCCTGGGTGCCAGCTTGAATACAACGGCCCAGATGGCTTATCTGACGCCAAACTACAGTTAACTCAATACTTCAGAACAATGGCAACAAAGACAACTCCCTGCAAGAAAAATTCTGCAGGCCTTGGGCTTCATGGCATCTTGCATACTACTACCATTTGCAAAACTGCATATGAGGAAATTACAATGGTACCTAAAAAGCTTATGGTTTAACAGTCACAGCTTGGAAACCATGATAACTCTCATTCCCTGCCTTCAACAGGAGTTTCTATGGTGGTCACAGGCTTGTCACCTCAACAAGGGTCAGCCTTTCACCCTACCCCCAGCCAGGCAAACTGACAACAGATGCATCGGACTATGCCTGGGGGGCACACATGGCAAGACGGTGCATTCAAGGCATATGGACAGCAGATCAAAGGAATCTGCACATCAATCAAAAAGAAATGCTAGCTGTACAAAGCGCTCTGACGGCCTTCAAGGACCTCTTCCATCCACGAGGGACCGCTTGCATCCAGGACAGCATATCATAAGGACAAACAACACCACAGTAATGTGGTACATAAACAAGGGGGCACACACTCCTACCCTCTATGCAGGCAAGCAATGACCTTGTGGAACACAGCACTGGCTTACCAAGTTCAATTACAAGCTCAATTCCTGCCAGGAAAAAATAACATTGGCAGACCTAAGCAGAAACATCATGGATCCCCACGAATGGAAACTGGATCCACAAGTATTCGCAATGATAACTCAAAAGTGGGGGCTCCCAGACATGGACCTGTTTGCCAGCCCTCAAAACTATCAGCTAACAAAGTTTTGCACAAGGACTTTTCACCAACAAGCTTGGAAAGTGGACGCACTCTCATTCAGTTGGAAAATGCTAACAGTATATGCCTTTCCTCCACTACCCCTTCTCACAAAGGTGCTACTGAAAGTCAGGATGGAGAGACCCTGAATGATACTCATTTCTCCAGACTGGCCACGCCAGCACTGGTACCCACTATTAAGGAATATGGCCCAGGGCCCACCATGGATTCTATCACAAATTACCCACCTGCTCACACAGCAAGACAAACAGATTCTACACAGCCAGCTCAAAACCTTAAACTTGGCTGCATGGTAAATCACCTAGGCAACCAGCCAGCTCCTCTCTCACAAGCTGTTATGGAGGTTATTCTGGAGGCTAGGAGGCCCAGCACCAGGAAAGCCTACTCAGACAAATGGAAAAGGTTTTGCGCCTGGAACCAAGCTAAAGGTCAAAATACCCTTCAGCCTGACATACCTCAGATTCTGCAATATCTAACTGAGATGTTACACAAAGGGCTTTCTTTTTCATCTATTAAAATCCACGCCTCAGCTATTTCTGCTCACTACAACACAGATCCTCCCTTATTTTAGGCAGTTTCTCAGAGGGGCCAAGAACATTAGGCCTCCCAGGAGAGCACCAACACCTACTTGGGACCTCAATTTTGTTCTGGAAAAACTCACGCTACCTCCTTTTGAACCAGCTTTCTCAGCTGACCTAAAATTTATGTCATGGAAGACTGCCCTGCTGCTAGCAGTCACTTCAGCTAGAAGAGTTTCAGAGCTTCAGGCACTAATGGCAGTAGAGCCTTTCTTCATTTTTCATCAAGACAGGGTTTCTCTACGAACTAATCCCTCCTTTATTCCCAAGGTGGTATCCATTGTGGCCCTAAATCAAACCATCCATTTACCCACCTTCTTTCCAAATCCACAAAAGAAAGGAGAAAGGCTCCTGCATTCCTTGGACATTCACAGACAGCTACGTTACTACTTGGATAAAACTAATGTTTTCAGAAAATCTGACCAGCTTCTTGTATCCTATGCAACAGCATCACAAGGAAAGGCTATCTCAAAACAAACCATTTCCAAATGGATAGGACATTGCATATGCTATTGCTACACCCACCATGGAAAACCAGTTCCTGCTACCATAAGGCCCCACTCTACCAGGGCAGCAGCTACATCTACAGCCTTCCTCAGGGGGTACCAACCAAGGATATTCTGGAAGCTGCAACTTGGAGTTCAGTACACACCTTCACCAAACATTATCACTTACCACTTTACTCGAAGACCAGGGCGGGCTTCGCCACTGCAGTTTTGCATGGCCTTCTAGCCCCCTCTAACCCTGTTTGACTCTTCCGCCCATCCTTAGCTTTGGGATTCTACCCAAGTGTGATGACTGCAGCAGGGTAACACGATGAACATAGTACAGTTTTGTACCTACCATAAATGTAGATGTTAGAGTGTATACCCTGCTGTAGTCCAGGTTGCCCTCCCTCCATCCCCTCTAAAACTAGCTGAACTTATCTCTATTCTATACAACCTCTATGGTGTATTTGCTTGTGCCCAAGGATTTTGTTTTACTTTTTTCAAGATGGCTATACATGTACATATATTTTTGCCTACCTATTAGGGGCACCTGACATCTGGGGCAAGAAAAACTGAAGAAAATGGTGTCTGATGCCTCTGATATACCCCTGGCGCTCTGACGTCAGTGAAGAAGCGACAGCAACCGACGCCGGACCAAGACTTTGGATTTCTGGCCGACTGCGGGACCGCCTGATGGCAGGATAACCCAAGTGTGATGACTGCAGCAGGGTATACACGCTAACATCTACGTTTATGGTGGGTACAAAACTGTACTCCATTTCATCCTGTCCTCTGCATCTTGCTCTGTCACACCAACCACCTGCATGTCCTTTCTCACCACATCCATAAACCTTGTCTTAGGCCTTCCTCTTCCTGTTACCTGGTAGCTTCATCCTTAGCATCTTTTTCCCAATATACTCAGCATCCCTCCTAAGCACATGTCCAAACCAATGTAATATTGCCTCTCTGGCTTTGGCTTTGTCTCCATACCTTCCAACCTGGGCTGACCCTCTAATATACTTATTCATAATCCTGTCCACCCTCGTCACACCCAGTGCAAATCTTAACATCTTTAACTCTGCCTCATCCAGCTCAAACTCCTGCCTTTTTGTCAATGCCACCGTCTCCAACCCATATAACATAGCTGGTCTCGCTACGCTCTTGTAGACCTTCCCTTTCACTCTTACAGGTACTCGTCTGTCACAAATCACTCCTGACACTCTTCTCCACCCACTCCATCCTGCCTGTACTCTCCTTCACCTCTCTTCCACACTCACCGTTACTCTGAACTATTGACCCCAAGTCCTTAAACTTATCCACCTTCGCCACCTCTGCTCCTTGCATCCTCACCGTTCCTCTATCCTCCCTCTCATTCACACACATGTATTCTTAGTCCTGCTGACCTTCACTCCTCTTCTCTCTAGAGCATATCTCCATCTCTCCAGGGTCGTCTCCACCTGTTCCCTACTCTCACTATAGATCACAATGTCATCTGCAAACATCATAGTCCATGGGGACTCCTGTCTGATCTCGTCTGTCAACCTGTCCGTCACCATTGCAAATAAGAAAGGGCTCCGGGCTGATCCTTGATGTAACCCCACCTCTACCTTAAACGCATCCGTCACTCCCACAGCAGACCTCACCGCTGTCTCACTACCCTCGTACATATCCTGTACCACTCTTACATACTACTTTGGCACTCCTGACATCCTCATACAATACCACAACTCCTCTGTAGGCACCCTGTCGTATGCTTTCTCTATGTCTACAAAAACAGTGCAACTCCTTCTGACATTCTCTGAACTTCTCCATCAACACACTCAGAGCAAACATAGCATCTGTAGTGCTCTTTCCCGGCATGAAACATACTGCTGATTGTACGAGTGTAGAAAACAGAATTTGTACCCATTTTGTAGTTTCTTTTTTTTTCTCGTCATTGGTATAATCGTTCTTTTTTTTGGCTATTAAGTCCATTATTGGATTAATAAAAGTACAGCATTAAAAAAAAAACTACAGCATTGTCGCTGCCTTAGCCCAGAGTTAATGCACCGGACTTAATACATAGTGAAACTCACTGTGAAGTGTACTTGTCTGATTCGCTTCACAGTATTTTTGCAATCCCATGTCTGAAATAAAATAACTTTTCTGTGCTGTCAACACCTCCCTTATACCCTCTGATGTTCTTCGTCTTCCCTTGCTGCAGTCCTGACAATTAGAGTCCCGCTGGCCCCTCGCCCGAATACCACCAGAGAGAGAGGCTGGCGTCCGCGCGCTTTAAAAAACCCGCCGCCAGTAATGCTACTAATGGCGCATGACGCCTCACATTTCCCATTTCTTTTGCCGCATGGTGGTCGCAGAAGCAATTTTGGGAGTGCAGGAGTTTGAGATTTTCCATTTTCCTCGGGTTTCCACTGAGAAGCTGAGTTGGCTAAGTAACCCGTTGGTTTTTTTTTTATTTTTTGCTTTTCTCCTCCCTCAGATGTCAGAAAAAAGAAAGAAAAACTGTAATTGTGGTATTTCTACGCGCATATAGATTTACAGGATTATTGTACATTATGTTGTTTTTTGTTTAGGCCGGAGCACGTTGTTGCTTGTCTTGTGCTAGATTGCTTTTTTTTTAACAAAGGAATTAAGAGGAGGCTTGATTGTGCTAGGTTAGTGTTTTTGGGAATAATGTACCGTCGGATACGTCGGCCGGATGCTCGACAGAGCGCAAGGACAAAACAGTGAAGGGACAAGGGAGAGAAAGTGAAGGTCGGGGTCCAGGCACCCGGAGGCTCAGGAGCTAGAGGTTTTTGGGGAGAGTCAGGTTTGCCAGGAGTCTCTATGGAGTTACTGTTACAGGATGTGCCTCTCTAGAGGAGGGTAGGCCAGGGCTGGGGGGGGTAACTGGGGGGGCTTTTCCCTCTCTCTCTCAGGTCCTTCTGGGGCCAAAGTTTTGAACAGTGTTCACAGGCTTCAGAGAGTCTCTGTGGAGAGCTTGCAAGAAGAGTTTACTTATCTTTCTTTCTGGATGGATGATTCCACTCCCTTTCAGCTCCCTCTCCTTTTTTTTTCATTTTCAGAGACTCTTCCCCCATGAGGGAACTTTAAATGATGGGCCAAGATTACTCTGACTCCAGAAAAAAGGCTTAGGGAATTTTTTTTTGCCCCCACCAGGGCTATTCCTAGCTATTCCTCCTGTGTGGGATGGTGGGGGATGTTGCTCAGAGGCTCTGATTCCCTGATTCCTTGCCCCCTGCTCCTGTTAAGCCTGATAGGTATTAGGGGTGCCCTAAGCTCATAAGTATTTGTTTAAGAGTCAGGGCGCGGACCCAGAAAGTTTTTCTCAGGGGGCTAAAGGTGTTAAAACTTCTGTGAAAAAAATGCTGTGTATAAGAGGCAGGAGGAGAGATAAGGGAGGGGTAGAGTTGTGTAACTTCTTCTATATTTCCCTCATGGTGATTGCTGAATTGTCAATTGAATATGCTGAAATATCAGAATTATCTCACAATTAAATCTTCAATCTGAAATTTTGGTGGGAAGTGCTGCTTTAAGGAAATTGGAGGAAATAGTTCATTGGTGTTCTCTCTTGGGTGGTGGAAGGAGTGTGGGTAAGCTGATGCTGTGGCTGGTGCCTGTCCTGTTCTGGCTTAGGTGGCTGCTGTTCTTTCTGTTCTTGCATGTCATGCATGGTTGAAGAGGCTGAAGGATGTACAAGATTTAAGATTTTGGATTTTGGATGCTCCTACACAGTGTGATGTGTTTTTTGCCTGTGGCCCTGTGGAAGCAGTTTTAAAGAAAATGGAGGACAAAGCTAAGTCTATGCAGACTGTTAAAGATTTTTTGCAAGTGAAGTTTAGTAGTTTAGTAGAAATTGGCCTGCTAAGGTATATGTCCATGGTAGGGGTGGAGTGTAGGGGTAGGCGTGGTACAGAGTCAGAGCAGGGCTGTTTGTTTGTTTTAGGCCTAGATCAGACAGTTCACCTGCTCAGACTTCAGGCAGGGGTCAGGCCAGTTTCAGGCAAGAACCTATGACCTGCTCTGGCAGCTACTGGATCTGGTCTCTCAATTGGGATGGAAGAGGGAGTCTCAGATCAGTGAAAGTGTCATATTCACATTTCAAGACAAGTTTTTTCATCATGGACATCATTTCATTTTCCACACACAATGCCCCTCCTCCTCCACAAAGAAAAGAGGCCTGCAAGCAAGTTTCTCTCCTACACAAGATAGTCATCATCAGCAAGTCATGGGGCTATTTCCAGATCTCAGTGTTTTTTATTCTACTTCGGATTTTATTCTAAGGTGTTCGAAAGTACCAAAGACCTTTTTCTCTATGGAGATAATTTTGGATTTATCTGACATGGACACTTATATCTATCCAACACAACAGCAACTGGTTATGCCCAAGCAAGAAGTTACCTCTGCTGGGGATCTGTGGATGGATGGTTCCTTTGGATCTCAGGAAGGCTTAGGTTGCTGTGCCCAGCTTACCTAAGTGTATTCATTATCCTTTAATGAAATGGAGATTTTCATTATCAGTTCTCTGCATTGCTGCTTCCTTCTTATTGCCTTCTTATCTATTTCTAAAAGAGTATTCACAAAGGTTCTGGCAAATTACTTGCTTACTAGGCTTCATTTCATTCTACTTCAAGGAAACTTGATTCCTGGCTGCAGGAGAAACTGAAGAAATCTAACTCATCTAGATATATCATAGCAGTGCTAAGATGCCTAGAAGATGCTGTCTAGAAGTGTGCTAGTAAGTCAAATAGAGTCCAAGACTTGCAGCCCAGATGGCCTTTTTTGCCCTCGGCAGACCAAAAGGCAACACCCTACAAAAACAAAAAAACTCTGTCACTTTGCCGTCATCAACTTCTCAACTCAGTCCTTGCTAAGGGTGGAAGGTATCTTAAGCAACTATTCTTCAAGCATCAAACTGCATCTTTCTGAGGGAGTGCAATGTAAACTCAAACTGCATATGCATAAGAAACTCGGTGGATGTTGATGTAAAGCACTGCTACTGATTTGGGACAAAGGATTTCCTGTAATGGGCCTTCAAATGATGTGGAAACAAGGGAACAGGAATGTGGTGGGCTCTCAAGGGACAGATTGAGACCCGATTCCCTGTGACCAGCAGATATGAGCTCATCTAAATGGAAAGTGGATATGCCTCAAAGCTTCTGAGCCTGGACAAAATCTAAATGGGACATAAGACTACAGTAACAGGCCAGCAAGATGATAGCACATACCAAGGAGTTATTTCGCTTCATTAGCAGTTTTGCATTGACTTTTAGGAGTCAAGGTGATTGTGGCACAGACATGTTGTTGTACACAAACAACACATCAACACACATGGGGTACACAGCAAAGCAATCTACATTTGCATATGCAATGAATGCAAGCAATCAATGAGTTATCAAGGAAAGGCTCAGCGAATACTCAACAGACTCTAAGGAGAAGAACAATCCACAGATCCCCTAAGAACTCTGTATTCAGGATCCCCATGGACACTGGGATCTTCAGACATTGACAGTTAACTGTATGTCATAGAACTCTCCCACCATAGACAGCTTCTCAAAACCACCAAAACAAAAAAGTATTGCACAAGGGTTGCAACAAGGGGACATCACACAGCTTGCAAGTGCCTTTTCTTGTCTAATGTTGATGCTCTGGTATTTCTAAAGGTCAGACCAAAACTACTCCCTTCTGGAAAAGGTCAGCTCTATTAAGGCCTGCAAAGATAGGGAGGAGGATTTTGATAGCTCCAGATTGGCCTCGCCAATTTGGTCAAGTCTTGTAAAGAAGCCTCCATGGGAAGCCTCTCTGAAAGGTCATCTGTTTCCCTCAATCTGTTATTCATCTGCTCAATGTCAAGCCTCAAAGGCTTCATCTCCAATCTTTTCATATTTCTCAATGTTTATATGTAGGTATCAAGCATGGAAGGCAGTTAGGTCCTCAATTAGTTTTTATAAGAATTAAAAAAGACTTAAGCCTAGTAGTGTACTAGTGAGTGGAAGAGATTGTTAATTTGTGTTATTTTTTTAATTTGGAGATTTTAAGAGATTTGGGAGCAGTGTTTGGAGGTGGCTCTTCTCTGAATTATTGGACAAGGTTATTCTTTCTCTTCCATAAAGATTCATGCTGCAGCAATTTCAGCTCACTAAGATTTTCAGCTGCATTTGTTTTCAAAGAATATAAGACCCCATTCCTTTTTTCCAAAGAATTTTGGAGGGCAACTTATATAAGAGCCCTCGAGAGCCTCTCCTCCTGTGTTGGGCTAACTTTTTCTACTTGAAAACTTACCTTTTTGCCTTGGAGCCTGCAGCTACTGCTGAATTGAAATATTTGAAGTGGGCTATTTCTTCTTTAAGTTTTCTGTCTGAGTTGCAGGAAGCTGAGGCACTATTAGCCCTTTTATTGCTAGTTATACCTGGGGTGGTTTTCACGTGGCAGCCATTTCTTTATGCCTCTAACCTTTCTGCTTTTGTGGTTTAAAATAAAAGTTAAAAATAAACTATTCTATTCATTGCAGAATAAAGGTTTTTATATTTGCACTTTTAGAAAGATTTGATTTTTTCGCAATTATTAAGATTACACAGGCAATTTAAGGCTATTATAGCAGTTAGACTAGTTATTTTAGGCAGGTTTTTGTTTCTAGGTGGTTTGTGTTTGTGCAAGTTTCTAGGTGGAAGGGCTTTTGCATTGCATTTTGGCTTCCCATAGGGCTTGTTATTCCATTCAGCTATTCCCAACTCATTTCAGAGGGGGTACTGGGCACACTTCCACTAGCTTTTATTTGGTGGCTACTTCAGATATTGGTGGCACAGCTCTTACTAGTTCTAGTTATAGGTTCTAAGGGTATTCTACCTGGGCAGCATTATGTTGCCTCTAGCTACTATTCTGGCTTTTGCCTTCAGCAGCTGCTTTTTTATAATTGTGTTCCCTCCCTTTTGCCAGCTTCGGGACTCTACCCAATTCCTGCTGCTGCAGCAATTGTAAGGATGAGAAGCCAGAACAGCAGTGTTACCTCTAAGAACATAGTACAGTTTTGTACCTACCTGCTACGATCAAATGTGTTGAGATCCTTTTTTGTTCCTCCCATTACTCCAGTTTACCCTGTTTGTGTATGTGCATATATTGTTTGTATTACAGTATATATTGTTACTATTTTTTTTACGTTTTTGTTTACATGTTTATTTTTTGGGTTTTTGGTGCAGGCTGTTTTGGACACAGAAATGGCGTCGATCTGACGCGCATTGGGGCCCTGGTTATACTGAATGATCTCGCGATGCCGTTAGGTACATTCAACGACTGACGCCTGGTATTAAGGCTGACCGCTACGCCAACCCCTATACTCTGTCAAACTGTACAGTGGGACGCTGACTTTTTCTAACTGCTGACTATTGAGGATTTGGTGTGAGGCTGTTAACTTGCTATATCAGGCTACCTGTGTTCTTGCCTTGTTCTGTTTGCAGTGGGGCAGGAGTTACTATGCTTTCAGCATTAATTTTGATGGCAATATTTCATGCAAACTCCGTTCTTGGTGGAATCTTTAGACCACTGTTTTTGTTTGCATTCACTGGTTTGCTTGCAAGTTGAATGCTTGCCTTGGTGTCAGGGAGATGACTCTGCCTTCTTTAGAAACTGAAGTATCTACTATGTGTTCAGTGAATTGATGTGTTAACCCTAAATGTTTTCTCTAAAGAATGATTAGTTTGCTAACTCCCGTACTCCATACAGAAGGTGCAAGTAAGGTGCCTGATGTGAAATTGTACTGTGGTTAGGTAATAAATTTACAGGCACCTTAGGGAAGGGGTATTAAACTAGGCTTTTGTCATTTATAGGCATTTGTAATTTACAGAGGAAGGAAACCATCTTTGGGTTAAAAAAAAAAAAAAAAAAGCTGTACGAAAGAGAAGCCGAGGTGTTTTTTGTAGGCAGTTTGTGTGCTTATTGCGATTTTACATGTTGCAAACGGACGACTTGTTCCTGGTATGCCAGCCGCTCGTAGACATTTGGTGCCAACATGAGCAAATAATTGTAGAGTGCCTTATGCAGTTTTGTTTCTGTTTAGTTATATGGGTTTATATCCTGCTAAGGATTTGAAAGCTGGTCAGCTTCTGAAGCTCGCAAGCCCTTCAGAGCTTTCCTGCCACAGGAGAACTTTCATTTTGTGGGCTTTCTGGGATAGTTGGTCAGCTAGCACTGTTGCACTTGTGGGCAGTAAGTTCCCTTCAGGGAAGAAACCTATTCATTTTTGACAGTGTACTTTTTCCTGATTAAATTTAATCAAATGTTGAGGGTAGCATGCTTAAATACTATATCTTAACATGACCGAATAACTAAAAAATATCAACTGCCTTCAAGGAAAGGGGTTATAATACCGGAACCATAAACATTTAAAAATTAGGTCATAGCTGAAAGTGATACTGATCTCCACCCAATTTTCTGGGCACATTCACCACTCGTGAAAGATGGAACTCAGAGTAGTAATACTTTCAGATGCAATCTACATACAATAGGAATATCTCTGCAGTGCAACAGATTAAGAAACACTGGCCCATACTTAAAGTTCTAGAATTAGAGTATTGAAGGACAGACCATTATTTAGTTACAGAAGAAGCAATAATTTGAAGAATAAGCTGATGTCCTTCAAGGATGCATCTGCAGTCCTAACAAATGGGTTGTCCTGTCGTCAGGCAGCCCTTCGGTCGGCCGGATTCCAAAGTCTGGGTCTGGCCTCGGCTGATGTCGCACTTCACCCAACGTCATAGCTGCAGTTCTTCGGGTATAAAGGTATCAGCCGACGCCATTTTCCTCAGTCTTTGTTGCCACGTGGCGCCCGAAGCAGAAGCGGTTTGCAAGTGCCGGTCGGTCAGAACCAGAGATTACTACTACTGAAGACTTCTAAAAAGCTAAGTACCCCGTTGGGGACTCTTTCTTGCCTCAGCCTATGTCAGAAAAAGTGAATAACTGTTTAACTTGTGGGAAACAAATACCTCATAAAGATTTCCACTCTTACTGCCTACCTTGTTTAGGCCCAGACGTAGCAGCTTGTCTAGCCTGTGCTTCTTTCAACCGACGGACGCTTAGACGTTGGTCGGAATTTACTGAGGAGTTTTTCGGCTCCGCTTTTGCTTACAATATGCCGTCGGAAACTCCGACTTCGCAATTAACTAAAAAGCGCAAGGAAAAGGACCGACACTCGGTCCGCGGTTTCGGCCGGAACCGCGGTTAAGTCAACCGCGAGTGTCTCGGTTTCTGCTGAAACAGAGTCCACGGTTCTTCCTTCGGCCGAAAGCTTGCCTCCTACCGAGGCCTCATCCAGCATGGCTGAATCTGCTACTGAAGTCCCACCCGCTCTTGCAGGTTCACAGGATTTATCTGATACTATACCTTAAGATATATCTACTCCTGCACATGGAGCTGCTAGGCCCCCTGCGTCCATGTCGATTAAGGCTTTTGCCAGGGCTAAAGCAGCAAAATCTACCAAAACTGTGCCTGCTAAGACCCCCTCTCACAGGCCTAGCTCTAGTTCTCAAATGCTTAGTCTAGCAGAGGATCTCATTTCTTTGATCCGGGGATCCCAACTGCACCCTGACAGGGCCTCTCACCCACCTCCAGAGAAGAGGCCTAGAGCAGAGCCCCCTGAGCCAGTTTCTTCAGATTACTCCTCTGATGATTCAGATAATACAAACCCTCCAGAGGGCCCTTATTCTCCTTATGAGGACTCTGATGCAGAAGACTCCATTCCTTCTGCCTCTCCGCCTGAGGAATTTTCTTTTGGGGAAACCTTGCATGCTATGAGGGAACAATTTCAATGGCAGGGCCAGGATTTTTCAGACTCCAGGAAAAGGCTTAGGACCTTTTTGCATTTGCCACAGCATAGGCCTTTAGCCATTCCTCCAGTACTTACTGTTGTGGATGATGCATTTAATGATGCTTGTACTGCTCCTGATTCTCTTCCTCCGGCCTCTGCTAAGCCCGACAGGTACTACAGGGTTCTGGACACGCATTATCATTTGTATAAGGCTCCTTTTGCAGATCCTCAAACTATCTCCCAGGGACCCAAGGCTGTAGCAGCTACCTCTGCCAAAAAAACCCTCCCCTCTGAAAGGGAATCTAGGGCCATAGAGAGATGGGGTAAAAAAGTTTACACTTCTGCTACTCTTCCGGCTAGGGCCTTAAACTGTCAATTCCACATGATTCAGTATCAGGAATTTGTTAGATCAGTTAACAAAAAAACTGTCCTCGTCTGAACCATTAGACAAAAAATCTGTTCAGGAAATGGTACATAACATTCAGCAGGTCAGTAATCATTCCTTAAAATGCGGGTATGATGCACTGGAGGCTTCCTTTAGATCAGCTATGACTGGTACAGTGATCAGAAGACATGCATGGTTAAAAGAGCAGTCCTTACCAGACCATGTTAAATCAAAGCTCCTAGATGCTTCCATGGATAAGCTCAATTTGTTTGGCTCCCCTGCACAGCAGGTGCTGAAGAAGGTGGAAGAGAAAGCAAAATCTGTCCAGACAGTCAAGGATTTCTTACAGGTCCAGCCTCCAAGGTTTAGTAGGAACTGGCCTTCCAAGAATTGGTCCTTTCCAGACACCTCCAGAGCTCAGAGAGGCAGAAATAGGCCCAAGAGGCAGGGGTCAATCCAGAGGTGCCTACAGGGGACGCCAGTGGCAGCCTAACAACCAGCGGTACCGCCACAGATCCAGCCACCACCACTTCCACAGGACAATCACAGTGACTTGGCTCTGAGACCGCCTACCAGGGAACAACTAGAAGCACCCTTAGGCGGAAAGCTAGCCTTATTTTCAGTAAACTGGCATCACATCACAGGAGACAAATGGATTTTACAGACAATAGACCAAGGTTACAGGTTTCACTTCCATACTCTACCAAGGAAGAGAGGAATGCCAAACCTACCTCCAAATCAGAAGACAAAAGCTCTAGAACAAATACACCACTTACTAAGGATGAGAGCTATAGAAAGGGTACCGACTATGGAACAAGGGCAAGGATTTTACTCCAGACTTTTCCTGGTGCCAAGAAAAGAAAACCAATGGAGACCTATTCTCGACCTGTCCGCTCTAAACACATACCTCATTGTTCCAAAATTCAAAATGCTGACCCTACAGCAGCTTCTTCCCATGCTGGGCAAGGAGTCTTGGCTGGTAACTCTAGATCTCAAGGAGGCATACCTGCACGTCCCCATACGACCAAATTGCAGAAGATACCTCAGATTTCTTGCAGGATCAGAGCATTATCAATTCTCAGCATTGCCCTTTGGCTTATCTACTGCGCCCAGAGTATTCACGAAATGCCTGGCATCAGTAATTGCTCATTGCAGGCTTCAGGGAATTCAAATTTACCCTTACCTGGACGACTGCCTGTTACAAGCGGACAACAAAAACAAATTAGCAAAAGATTTGAAAAAGGTCATTCATCTACTGCAAGCCCTGGGATACACAGTCAATATAAAAAAGTCAAGGCTGATACCATCCCAAAGGATAGCTTTCTTTGGTGCAGAGCTGGACACGTCAAATCAAATGGCATCCCTCACAGCAGAAAAGCAGAAGCACCTTCCTCTCTATTTCATGGCATTAACAAAGCAGAACCAGCTAACAGCAAGGAAAGTCCTGCAAGCCCTGGGTTACATGGCATCCTGCATAATATTGATTCCACATGCCAGACTACATATGAGAAAGTTACAGTGGTACCTAAGGAATTTATGGTCTCAGCACAAGCACAGCCTAGAAACCCAAATTCCAATAATTCCATGCCTGAAGCAAGAATTCCAATGGTGGGCTCGGGCCTGTCAATCGAACAAAGGGCTGCCCTTCCACAGCACTCAACCAAGCCAGACTCTCACAACGGACGCCTCAGACCTCGGTTGGGGGGCACACATGCTGGACAAGTGCATACAAGGCTTATGGACTCAAGACCAGCTGAACCTACACATAAATCAAAAGGAGATGCTGGCAGTAAAACTGGCAATTCAGACATTCAGACCATTTCTTCGACAGGGTCAATTGCTGATGACGGACGGACAACACCACAGTTGTGGTACATCAACAAACAGGGAGGCACACATTCATACCCTCTATGCCGGATGGCAATGGACCTCTGGAATGTGGCCCTGACCTTCAACATTCAGTTACAAGCAATATTTGTACCAGGAAAAGAAAATATACTAGCAGACATCCTAAGCAGAACTACCACGGATGCCCACGAATGGATGCTGCATCCAGACATCTTCAAATCCATTACAGGGAAATGGGGACTACCAGAAATAGACTTATTCGCATCCCCACACAACCACCAATTGAAGAAATTCTGCACGAGGGCATACCAACCACTTGCTTGGAAGGTGGACTCCCTATCTTTCAGTTGGAAAAACCTGACAGCATATGCATTCCCACCTCTTCCTTTGATGCACAAGGTGCTATTGAAGATCAAAGAAGGCCGTCCAAGGATCATCCTGATAGCTCCAGACTGGCCGAGGCAGCATTGGTACCCATTACTGAGGAGCATGTCTCGGGAACAAATATGGCCTCTGCCCCTAGTTCCCTTACTGTTAACACAGAACAACTTCAAAGCCCTGCATCCAAACCTAAAAACACTGCAGCTGGCTGCCTGGAACATTGCATAAGACAAAATAACCCAGATTTATCTCAAAGGGTTAAAGACATTATCTTGGAGGCTCGCAGACCCTCAACAAGGAAAACTTTTTCAGCAAAATGGAAAACCTATCTCATTTGGAGTGCAGCAAAAGGAGAAAATGTGTCACTGGTAAACATAGCTAACATCCTGGAATACTTGGCAGAGCTTTTCCACAATGGCCTGTCCTATTCTTCCATTAAGATTCATGCATCAGCTGTTTCAGCAGAATACAACATGGACCCTCCAGTCTTCTCACATCCTCTGCTCGGGCAGTTTCTGAGAGGAATTAAAAATGTAAAACCACCAAGGAAGCCACCATTTCCCGCATGGGACTTGAACTTTGTGCTAGAAAAGTTGACACTCCCTCCTTTCGAGCCAGCAGCAACAGCAGAATTACAGTACTTATCATGGAAAACTGCTTTCCTGCTTGCAATCACTTCAGCAAGAAGGGTTTCTGAACTACAGGCATTAATGGCAGTACAGCCCTTCCTTATCTTCCATCAAGATAGTGTCCATGAGAACTAATCCTACTTTTATGCCAAAGGTGGTCTCCAGGGTATCTTTAAACCAAGCTATCCACCTGCCTACATTCTTCCCCAACCCACAGAACAGGGAGAAAGACTATTACATACCTTGGATGTACATAGGCAATTGCGCTACTACCTGGACAGGACCAAGAGCAATAGAAAAACTGACCAGCTACTGGTAGCATATGCAACAGGAATGGAAGGAAAAGCAATTTCAAAACAGACAATCTCTAAGTGGATAGGAAATTGCATTAGATTTTGTTACTCTTACCATGGAAAGACAACTCCAGAAAACATCAGACCTCACTCCACAAGGGCTACAGCCACTACTACAGCTTTTTTACGAGGAGTGGCTACCAAAGACATTTTAGAGGCTGCAACTTGGAGCTCCGTGCATACATTTGCCAAGCATTATAATCTACCCTTATACTCCAGATCCCGAGCAGGTTTTGCCACTGCTGTTTTGCAAGGGATCTTATCTACAGCATAATCTTATTATTCCTCCTCCCCCAGTTTGGCTATGGTATTCTACCCATTTGTTAGGACTGCAGATGCATCCTTGAAGGACATAGTACAGTTTTGTACCTACCATAAATGTAGATGTCCGAGAGGTATGCATCTGCAGTCAGGATTACCCTCCCTCCTTCCCCTCTGTGGTACTCCTAGGGTATTTGCCCATCTTCTAGCTAGCTGGGGGAATCTATTATGGTGTATTTGTTTGTATATATGTATATACATGTTTGTTTTTATTTGCTCTCTCATTTGGAAACTTTTACATTTATCCAAATTTAGCCTTCCTAGAGGGCACCTGGCATCTGGGGCAATAAACACTGAGGAAAATGGCGTCGGCTGATACCTTTATACCCGAAGAACTGTAGCTATGACGTCGGGTGAAGTGCGACATCAGCCGAGGCCAGACCCAGACTTTGGAATCCGGCCGACTGAAGGGCTGCCTGACGACAGGACAACCCATTTATTAGGACTGCAGATGCATACCTCTCGGACATCTACATTTATGGTAGGTACAAAACTGTACTTTATAAAGAGCAGCCAAAGACTGAATGTTCCAGATTACAAAATGTGACACAAATGTAATTGCTGTTGTTGCAGTTATATATAAACAGACTATTGTACATCTTGTTAGCAGCAAGGAGTTTTTTCTCCGATCCTGTGGGAACTGTAAAGTCCATTGTATATTTAGCCAAATGTACTCGGTCCAATATATTATGTGGGTAAATCCAATCAAAAATTGAAGTAAAGAATATGTAACCATGTCTGATTATCAGGAGACGTATTCCAACTAGCACATTTAGAAAACATATTCTTGAAACTGACCACACACCATAGTTTTAAATTTATGATCTCTCATATAGTTAAGTCAGTAAAAAGAGGTGACATTAAGCATCACACTGAAATAGAGTAATTGAAGTGGATACTGCGTTTCAAAGCACACACTGCTCCTGGCTTGAATGGGTTTGTTAGCATAACACCCTACTTAAGAGAAGTTCAAATTAAAGTACATTAATTGATTTCTATCAGCCCCAATAGTTATATTCATTGTATTTTTTTGTATTGTGTGATTTTTCTTACATTTTTTATCATGTGACTTATGTTAAAAGTAATGTCTCAGCTTTTCCCCAGTTAGGGGTCGCTGCAGAACTCTAGTCCGCTAATGATTGGCAGCAGATTTTTTACTGTGCAGAGTTGCCAACTCGACCCCCAACCTTCAAAGAAGGCACACCCATTCACGCACTTACCTGCATGTCTTTATACGTCACTCGACCATGGGGTGGACATGCAGATTCCACACAGAAGATGCTCCAGCCGTGAATCGAACGAGAGAACCTCTTGCTGTGAGGCGACAACACTAACCGCTGCACCACCGCGGCCGTTACCTTGTGTAATTTCCCTACACTGTTGTATATCATGTGGCTTAATCATCATGTGATTGTTTTACTTAAGACATATGCAGCATTCACTGTTCACCTGAAGAAGCATAGAGGTAAAAGTTTAGCACTTGTTTTATTGATTTCTACATGGGTCTACATTATTAAAGACTGTGTTTTAAGAAAACTGTTCATGGCTCTAGCAACTACTCTTGACATTTCTTAAATGTTATGATTTGATGCAAGTGGAGTTTCCTCAACCTTCTCTAGTTCCTTGTTCTCCAGAACTGGAGGATTTATTTATTACAGTCTGTAATTTGTCTGACAACCAGCTTGATTTCCCCAAGAAAGCAGACTAGTTCTGCAATATTCCAAGTTTTTATATTATAACCTCAGATCAAATTTAGCAGTGATTTCCTTGGTAAACTCAGCTGCTGCTAAAAATTGATTCAGTCCCAAAACTTCTGACAAGAATGGGAAAGCTTGGGAAATGTGTATTCTTTTGCATTACTTTTAGAATTTTCAGTTGTCAAGCTGATGCTACTTCCAGAAGTGTTGAGAGGATTAAAAATGGTTGCATTCTCAACACCTTACTAAAGATGTTAAAGCTGAAATTTTGAAATGTCCTGACTGAAATCACTGTTGCAGTGCTCCTGACTGAAATCACTGTTGCAGTGCTCCTGACTGAAATCACTGTTGCAGTGCTCCTGACTGAAATCACTGTTGCAGTGCTCCTGACTGAAATCACTGTTGCAGTGCTCCTGACTGAAATCACTGTTGCAGTCCTCACACTTGGGATATCCTGCCAGGGGTAGCCCTTGGTCAGCCCAAATACCAGAGGCTTAGTATTTCTGCATCGGTTGCTGTCGCTCCAGGACTGACAGGCAGCTGACGCCATTACATCAGTCTCTCTTGCCGAGGAGCCTGAAGCAGAAGCAGTTTGCACAAGTGCCGGTCGGCTGCTACTTGAGTTTAGTTTCCAAACTGAAGTTGAAGTCTTCTAAAGCTAAGTACCCCATCGGGGATAGTTTTTTCTTACTCTATGGTTAACTTTTTCTGACATTGGTTAGTCTTGGCTGTGGAAAGCAAATACCACACAGGCTTCCATTCTTACTGCGTTACCTGTTTAGGCCCAGACCACGACGTACCTTGCTGTCGCTTTTATGCTTTGTTCAATGCCAGAGCTATACGTTGTCGGGCCCTTATTATAGCTAGATATTTTTGCTCTCTGTCCCCGTATTCCGATATGGCTTTGGTAAGACATCAGACTACCAATTTTCTGAAAAACATAAGGATAAAGACAGAGACAGACCGCACAGGTCCAAAATTGCCAACGACTCTTCCATTAAGCTAGTAGTCAGTTCTCCAGTCCTCAGTGAGGTGCTTTTGCAGCCCCTGATGCCTGCTTCTGTGGATTAGTATTCCCCTACCGAGACCTGTTCAGAGTCCGGTATGCCGCAAGACTCTCTGACTAAGGATCCTGCAGATGTCTCTACCTTGGATGGGTCTGGAGCTGCTGAGCAGGCATTGGCTACTGAGTAACTTCTTTGCACTACTGATATATTGCACCGACAACTTCTTTAGCATCTTCAGTTCTTTCCAAAAGTACTGAGTTTCTAAGGCCTAGGGTACGAACTACTCCTAAAAAGACTACCCAAGCTCGGGCACCCGTTTCCATGCCTCGGTCTCAAATGCTTAAAATGGCGGAAGACCTTATCATGCTTAAGAAAAAAACAACCTACCCCTTACAAAAGAGAGACTTGCCCCCAGCAGTTTTATTTGACCAGGAGTTTGACTGAGGATGTCCTTCAAGGATGCATCTGCAGTCCTAACAAATGGGTTGTCCTGCCTCAGGCAGCCCTTCGGTCGGCCGGATTCCAAAGTCTAGGTCTGGCCTCGGCTGATGTCGCACTTCACCCGACGTCATAGCTGCTGTTAATTGGGTATAAAGGCATCAGCCGACGCCATTTTCCTCAGTCTTTCTTGCCGCGTGGCGCCCGAAGCAGAAGCTGTTCGCAAGTGCCGGTCGGTCAGAACCAGAGATTGCTACTACCGAAGACTTCTAAAAAGCTAAGTACCCCGTTGGGGACTCTTTCTTGCCTCAGCCGATGTCAGAAAAAGTGAATAACTGTTTAACTTGTGGGAAACAAATACCTCATAAAGATTTCCACTCTTACTGCCTACCTTGTTTAGGCCCAGACCACGACGTAGCAGCTTGTCTAGCCTGTGCTTCCTTCAACCGACGGACACTTAGACGTCGGTCGGAGTTTGCAGAGGAGTTTTTCGGCTCCGCTTTTGCTTACAACATGCCATCGGAGACTCTGACTTCACAATTAGCTAAAAAGCGTAAGGAAAAGGACCGACATTCGCGGTCCGCGGTTTCGGTCGAAACCGCGGTTAAGCCAACCGCGAGTGTCTCTGTTTCGGCTGAAACGGAGTCCTCGGTTCTTCCTTCGGCCGAAAGCATGCCTCCTACAACCGAGGCCTCATCCAGCATGGCTGAATCTGCTACTGAAATTCCACCTGCTCTTACAGGTTCTCAGGATATATCAGATACTGTCCCTTTAGATATATCTACTCCTGCACGTGGAGCTGCTAGGCCCCCTGCATCCATGTCAATTAAGGCTTTTTCCAGGGCTAAAGCAGCTAAATCAACAAAGACCGTGCCTGCTAAAACCCTCTCTCACAGGCCTAGCTCTAGTACTCTAATGCTTAGTCTAGCAGAGGATCTCATTTCTTTGATCAGGGGATCCCAGCCTCACCCTGACAGGGCGCCTCACCCCCCTCCAGAGAAGAGGCCTAGAGCAGAGCCCCCTGAGCCAGTTTCTACAGATTACTCCTCTGATGATTCAGAAAATACAAATCCGCCAGAAGGCCCTTATTCTCCATATGAGGACTCTGATGCAGAAGACTCCATTCCTTCTGCCTCTCCTCCTGAGGAATTTTCTTTTGGGGAAACCTTGCATGCTATGAGAGAACAATTTCAATGGCAGGGCCAGGATTTTTCAGACTCTAGGAAAAGGCTTAGGACCTTTTTACATTTGCCACAGCATAGGCCTTTAGCCATTCCACCAGTACTTAGTTGTGGATGATGCATTTAATGATGCTTGTACTGCTCCTGACTCTCTTCCTCCGGCCCCTGCTAAGCCCGACAGATACTACAGGGTTCCGGACACACATTATCACTTGTATAAGGCTCCTATTGCAGATCCTGAAACTATTTCACAGGGCCCCAAAGCTGTAGCAGCTGCCTCTGCCAAAAACCCCCTCCCCTCTGAAAGAGAATCTAGGGCATTAGAGAGATGGGGTAAAAAAGTTTATACTTCTGCTACTCTTTTGGCTAGGGCCTTAAACTGTCAATTCCACATGATTCAGTATCAGGAATTTGTTAGATCAGCTAACTAAAAAACTGTCCTCGCCTGAACCTTTAGACCGTAACTCCCTTCAGGAATTGGTACATAACACTCAGCAGGTCAGTAATCATTCCTTAAAATGCAGCTATGATGCACTGGAGGCTTCCTTTAGATCAGCTATGACTGGTACAGTGATCAGAAGGCATGCATGGTTAAAAGAGCAATCCTTACCAGACCATGTAAAGTCAAAGCTCCTAGATGCTCCCATGGAAAAACAGTTTGTTTGGCTCCCCTGCACAGCAAGTGTTGAAGAAGGTGGAAGAAAAAGCGAAATCTGTCCAGACAGTCAAGGATTTCTTACAGGTCCAGCCTCCGAGGTTTAGTAGGAACTGGCCTTCCAAGAATTGGTCCTTTCCAGACACCACCAGAGCACAGAGAGGCAGGAATAGGCCCAAGAGGCAGAGGTCAATCCAGAGGTGCCTACAGGGGACGTCAGTGGCAGCCTAACAACCAGAGAAGTACTGCCACAGATCCAGCCACTACCACTTCCACAGGACAATCACAGTGACTTGGCTCTGAAACCGCCTACCAGGGAACAACTAGAAGCACCCTTAGGCGGAAAGCTAGCCTTATTTTCAGTAAACTGGCATTACATTACAGGAGACAAATGGATTTTACAGACAATAGACAAAGGTTACAGGTTTCACTTCATACTCTACCAAGGAAGAGAGGAATGCCAAACCTACCTCCAAACCAAAAGACAAACGCTCTAGAACAAATAGACCACTTACTAAGGATTAGAGCTATAGAAAAGGTACCGTCTATGGAACAAGGACAAGGATTTTACTCCAGACTTTTCCTGGTACCAAGGAAGGAAAACCAATGGAGACCTATTCTCGACCTGTCCACTCTGAACACATATCTCATTGTTCCAAAATTCAAGATGCTGACCCTACAGCAACTTCTTCCCATGCTGGGCAAGGAGTCTTGGCTGGTAACTGTAGATCTCAAGGAGGCATACCTGCACGTCCCCATACGACCAAATTGCAGAAGATACCTCAGATTTCTTGCAGGATCAGAGCATTATCAATTCTCAGCATTGCCTTTTGGCTTATCTACTGCACCCAGAGTATTCACGAAATGCCTGGCATCAGTAATTGCTCATTGCAGGCTTCAGGGAATTCAAATTTATCCATACCTGGACGACTGCCTGTTACAAGTGGACAACAAAAACAAATTAACAAAAGATTTCAGAAAGGTTATTCACCTATTGCAAGCCCTGGGATACACAGTCAACATAAAAAAGTCAAGGCTGATACCATCCCAAAGGATAACTTTCTTGGGTGCAGAACTGGACACATCAAACCAAATGGCATTCCTCACAGCAGAAAAGCAGAAGCACCTACCACTCTATTTCATGGCATTAACGCAGAACCAGCTTACAGCAAGGAAAGACCTGCAAGCCCTGGGTTACATGGCATCCTGCATAATACTGATTCCACATGCCAGACTACATATGAGGAAGTTGCAATGGTACCTAAGGAATTTATGGTCTCAGCACAAGCACAGCCTAGAAACCCAAATTCCAATAATCCCATGCCTGAAGCAAGAATTCCGGTGGTGGGCTCAGGCCTGTCAACTGAACAAAGGACTGCCCTTCCACAGCCCTCACCCAAGCCAGACTATCACCACGGACGCCTCAGACCTCGGTTGGGGGGCACACATGGTGGACAAGTGCATACAAGGCTTATGGACTCAAGACCAGCTGAACCTACACATAAATCAAAAAGAGATGCTGGCAGTAAAACTGGCAATTCAGGCATTCAGACCGTTTCTTCAACAGGGTCATTTGCTGATAAGGACGGACAACACCACAGTTATGTGGTATATCAACAAACAGGGAGGCACACATTCATACCCTCTATGCCGGATGGCAATGGACCTCTGGAATGTGGCCCTGAACCTCAACATTCAGCTCCAGGCAATATTTGTGCCAGGAAAAGAAAATATACTAGCAGACATCTTAAGCAGAACTACCACGGATGCCCATGAATGGATGCTGCATCCAGACATCTTCAAATCCATTACAAGGAAATGGGGACTACCAGAAATAGACCTATTCGCATCCCCACACAACCACCAATTGAAAAAATTCTGCACAAGGGCATACCACCCACTTGCTTGGAAGGTGGACTCCCTATCTTTCAGTTGGGAAAACCTGACAGCATATGTATTCCCACCTCTTCCTTTGATGCACAAAGTGCTACTGAAGATCAAAGAATATCACCTAAGGATCATCCTGATAGCTCCAGACTGGCCGAGGCAGCATTGGTACCCGCTACTGAGGAGTATGTCTCGGGAACACGCATGGCCTCTACCCCTAGTTCCTTTACTGCTAACACAGAACAACTTCAAAACCCTGCATCCAAACTTGAAAACACTGCAGCTAGCTGCTTGGAACATTGCATAAGACAAAATAACCTAGATTTATCTCAAAGCGTTAAAGACATTATCTTGGAGGCTCGCAGACCCTCAACAAGAAAAACTTATTCAGCAAAATGGAAAAGATATCTCATTTGGAGTGCAGCAAAAGGAGAAAATGTGTCACTGGCAAACATAGCTAACATCCTGGAATATTTAGCAGAGCTTTTCCACAATGGCCTGTCCTACTCCTCCATTTAAGATTCATGCATCAGCAATTTCAGCAGAATACAACATGGATCCTCCAGTCTTTTCTCATCCTCTACTCAGGCAGTTCCTCAGAGGAATTAAAAATGTAAAGCCACCAAGGAAGCCACCATTGCCTACATGGGACTTGAACTTTGTATTAGAAAAGTTGACACTTCCCCCTTTTGAACCAGCAGCAACAGCAGAATTACAGTACTTATCTTGGAAAACTGCTTTCCTGCTTGCAATCACTTCAAGAAGGGTTTCTGAATTACAGGCATTAATGGCAGTACAGCCCTTCCTTATCTTCCATCAGGATAGAGTGTCCATGAGAACTAATACTACTTTTATGCCAAAGGTGGTCTCCAAGGTATCATTAAACCAAGCAATCCACCTACCTACATTCTTCCCCAACCCACAGAACAGGGGGGAAAGACTACTACATACCTTGGATGTGCATAGGCAATTGCGCTACTACCTGGACAGAACCAAGAACAATAGAAAAACTGACCAGCTGCTGGTAGCATATGCAACAGGAATGGAAGGAAAAGCAATTTCAAAACAGACAATCTCAAAATGGATAGGAAATTGCATTAGATTTTGTTACTCTTTTCATGGAAAGACAACTCCAGAAAACATCAGACCTCACTCCACAAGGGCTACAGCCACTACTACAGCTTTTTTACGAGGAGTGGCTACCAAAGACATTTTAAAGGCTGCTACTTGGAGCTCCGTGCATACATTTGCCAAGCATTATAATCTACCTTTATACTCCAGATCCCGAGCAGGTTTTGCCACTGCTGTTTTGCAAGGGATCTTAACTACACCATAATCTTTTTAGTACCTCCTCCCCCAGTTTGGCTATGGTATTCTACCCATTTGTTAGGACTGCAGATGCATCCTTGAAGGACATAGTACAGTTTTGTACCTAACATAAATGTAGATGTCCGAGAGGTATGCATCTGCAGTCAGGATTACCCACCCTCCTTCCCCTCTGTGGTACTCCTAGGATATTTGCCCATCTTGTAGCTAGCTGGGGGAATCTATTATGGTGTATTTGTTTGTATATATGTATATACATGTTTATTTTTATTTGCTCTCTATTGTTTGGAAACATTTGCATTTATCCAAATTTAGCCTTCCTAGAGGGCACCTGGCATCTGGGGCAAGAAACACTGAGGAAAATGGCGTCGGCTGATGCCTTTATACCCAATTAACAGCAGCTATGACGGGTGAAGTGCGACATCAGCCGAGGCCAGACCCAGACTTTGGAATCCGGCCGACCGAAGGGCTGCTTGAGGCAGGACAACCCATTTGTTAGGACTGCAGATGCATACCTCTCGGACATCTACATTTATGGTAGGTACAAAACTGTACTTTTCTGAATATGAAGACAGGCATCCCTTACCTGCTTATGAGGATTCAGATGCAGAGGAATCTATTCTTCCTGCCTCTCCTCCAGAGGATTTTTCATTTGGTGAAACCCTACATACTCTAAGGACGCATTTCCAATGGAAATGTCAGGGCTATCCTCCGTCCAAAAATACTCTGGGAATTCTTAGAATTACCACAGCACAGACCTTTAGCCATTCCTCCTGTCTTGGATGTTGTGGATGTCTCTATGGAATCCAGTTTGACTCCTGACACCCTTCCTCCTGCTCCCAGGAAACCAGACCGGTATTAGAGTCCCTGACTCAAGTCTTTTCATAAATCCTACTGCTGACCCAGAGGTCATCTCCCAAGGACCTAAAGGAATTAAAGCATCCACAGCTAAGAATTCCACCCCCTCGGACAGGGATTCCCACGCTTTAGACAGATGGGGTAAAAAAGTATACACCTCTGCAACTCTTGCCATTAGAGTGCTAAATTGTCAGTTCCATATGCTGAAATACCAGCACCATACCATGGAACTCCTCAAACAAAAAATTATCTACCTTTCCTGCTTGTGCAGAAAATAAATTACAAGAGCTTATGCATTCTGCAAGCCAAGTTAATAAAACACACTTTGCAATGTGGCTTTGATGCCCTAGAAGCATCTAGCAGGGCAGCAGTCACTGGTTCTGTACTTAGAAGGCATTCTTGGCTTAAGGAACAGACCTTTGCAGACCATGTCAAATCAAAACTATTGGATGCACCATTGAACAAAGACAATTTGTTTAATCCAAGGCAGAAGAAGTCTTCAAAAAAATGGAAGAAAAAGCTAAATATATGCAGACAGTCTTCTTACAGGTCCAGCCTCCGAGGTTCAGTAGGCATTGCCCATCAAAGCACTGGTCCTTTCTGCCCCCTTACAGGCCAGCTCAGCCAAGATCTAGGGGAAGCAGACCCCCCCAGACAGTAGTTCCAGAGAATGCAGAGATCTAAGCAGTGGAGTTCCTCCATTTCAAAACAGGAAGTGCTAAGCCACTCACTTATGGAAAGAACTCCCAATGACTTAACACCTCCACCCTTTACCTCTGCCCACCTGTTTGTGCCCCTAGAAGGAAAACTCTTCTTCCATGCAAACAACTGGACCTCTATGGGTTCTCAACAGTGTCCCAGGGATACAATTTTTATCACCGCACTCTGCCAACCCCAAAATCCTATATCTTCCTCCAAACCAGTGGGCAGAGTCCAAAAAACAAGTCCATTCCTTGCTCTCCATGAGGGCAATACAGCCTCTTTCTGCAGACCAGATAGGCCAAGGTTTTTATTCCAGTCTTTTCCTGGTACCCAGAAAAGAGGGCACCTGGCACCCAATTCTCGATCTGTCAATTCTAAACACCTTCCTAGTGTTAACAAAATTCAAAATGCTCACCCTCCGGCAGCTTCTTCCTATGCTTTCCAAGGATGCTTGGTTAGCCACCCTAGACCTAAGAGGCCTACCTACACATCCCATTCAGGGAATCTTGTAGGAAATGTCTACGTTTCAGGGCAGGATCTATGCACTTTCAGTTCTCCGTGCTTCCCTTAGGCTTATCCACTGCTCCCCAGAGTTTTCACAAAATGCCTGGCTCTAGCTATTGCTTTTTGCAGAGAAATATTCAAATTTTTCCCTACATAGACTGCCTGATTCAGGCAGACAGTCAGGAAAAGCTGTTACAACACCTGACCTTTGT
This sequence comes from Protopterus annectens, assembly GCF_019279795.1. Taxonomy (NCBI): domain Eukaryota; kingdom Metazoa; phylum Chordata; order Ceratodontiformes; family Protopteridae; genus Protopterus; species Protopterus annectens. The sequence goes on from NC_056747.1 coordinate 1,365,609,128, forward strand.
AAAGAACCTACTGACCTCCCTGGGGTATACTGTAAAAGAAAAGAAATCAAAACTTGCCCCCCACTCAAATTGTATTCCTTGGAGCAAGCCTGGGCACGGCATCCCAGATGGCATTCTTTACTCTAGAAAAACAAGCCTTTCTGACAGGCTACTTCTCTCAACTAGCCACCAGAACCCAGTTATCCGCAAGGGAAATCTTGCAAGCTCTAGGGTTCATGGCCTCCTACATTCTGCTCATTCATATGCCAGACTGCATATGAGGAAACTACAGTGGAACCTAGAAAGTCTTTGGTGTCAACACTCTCAGGACCTGGAAGCTATCATACCTATGATACCCTGTTTAAGGAAAGAGTTTCTTTGGTGGACAGCAGCATGTAACCACAGCAGGGGTCTTCCCATCTCACAACCCCACGCTGCCGAGACCCTCGCCACAGATGCATCAGATTATGTCTGGGGTGCACACCTGGATAGAAAGTGCATTCAGGGCCATTGGAGCCAAAATCAAATGCAACTGCACATCAGCCAAAAAGAGATGTTAGCTGTGCAGCACGCTCTGACATCTTTCAGACCCCTAGCCCCCCCAGGAGTCTCTAGTGATCAAAACATACAACACCACAGTGATGTGGTATATCAACAAGCCGGGAGGAACTTGCTCTTATCCTCTCTGCAGGCTCGCCATGACCCTTTGGCACATGGCTTCAGCCATGCAAATACACCTGCTAGCATAATTCTTGCCAGGCTCCTTAAACTCTCTGGCAGACAACTTAAGCAGAATCCTGCTGGACCACAGAGCCATCAACCTTGTAACCCAGAAATGGGGCACCCCGAAGGTGGACTTTTTGCCACCCACAACAATCACCAGCTCTGCAAATTCTGCACCAGGGAACCTCACAGCAAGTCCTGGAAAGTGGATGCTCAGTCCTTCCAATGGGTAAACCTCTCTATCTATGCATTTCCCCCTCTACCACTAATTTAAAGGGTACTACTCAAAATAAGGGAAGAAAAACGAAGGGCAATCTTGATTGCCCTAGACTGGCCATGCCAGCTCTGGTGCCACAGCTGTGCAGCTTATCACCCCTGCCACCATGGCACCTACCTCAGATTCCAACTGTCCTGACTCCGAAGAGTGGAGAATTCATGCATCCGCAATTGCAGACCCTGAACTTGGCAGCCTGACTTGTACCCTGACCTGTCCTTCAACTGCCAGCCTAAGAAAACAAGTCCTGGATGTTATACGTGAGGCCAGCCTCCCCAGCACTAGAAAATCCTCTGCTGACAAGTGGAAAAGGTTTTGCACCTGGATCCAGGCTAAAGGAGCTGAAACAGCACAGCCCTCCCTACCTGTTATCCTGGATTACCTAACAGACTTACTACACATGGTCCTATCTTTCTCTTCTATTAAAATTCATGCCTCTGACATCTGTGCTCATTACAGCACAGAGCCACCTCTCTTCTCTTACCCTCTCAAACAGTTCCTAAGAGGGGCTAACAGTTTAAGGCAACCCAGAAGAGCTCCTACCCCAACTTGGGACCTTTAATGTTGTGTTGGAAAAGCTTACCCTACCCCTCTTTGAGCCTGCAGCTTCAGCAGAGTTAAAATTCCTCTCTTGGAAAACAGCTTTGCTTCTGCCCATCACTTCAGCTAGAGGAGTTTCAGAGCTACACGCACTCATGGCTGTAGAGCCCTTCCTTTTCCATGCTGACAGTCTCCCTCAGGACTAACCGATATTTCATGCCTAAAGTGGTGTCCAGTGTGGCTCTCAACCCATTAATTCAATTGCCTGCCTTTTTCCCTAACCCATAAAACAAGGGGGGGAAAGAATTCTGCATTCTCTAGATGTGCACAGACAGCTCATATTCTACCTGGATAGGACTAAATCTTACAGGAAAACTGACCAATTGCTAGTCAGCTTTGCAGCAGGGGTATCCAAACAATCTCCAAATGGATAGCCTGAATCCATTTCTGCTCCAAACGCCATGGGAAACCACCCCCTAAGGGGGTCAGGATGCATTCCACCAGGACAACCTCCACCTCTGCAGTTTTTCTCAGAGGGTCCCTGCCAGGGACATACTGGAGGCTGCAACATGGACTTGTGTTCATACTTTCACCAAGTATTACCACCTGCCTATTTTCTCCAAATCCAGGGCAGGTTTTGCAACCACATTCTTGCAGGGCATCCTAGCCAGCCCCCAGTCTTCATGACTGCCTCCACCCTTTCCTTCAGCTTTAGGAATCAACCCAAGTGTGATGACTGCAACAGTGAAACACGAAGAACATAATAGTTGTGTACATTTTACATAAATGTAGATGTTGGAGTGCATTCAATGTTGCAGTCCTGGTTTCCCACCCTCCATCCCCCTTGTCTCTGTCTCTCTCCCCCTTACTCTTTGCAGGTAATTTTTGGTATTTACTTTCTACTGGTGGTGGTCTTCCACCATAACCTAGCTCCCTGTTTGGGGGCTCCTGACAGTTGGGGCAAGAAAAACTGATGTAATGGTGCCTGCTGCCTGATTTTATACCCCTGATGACCTGACATCTGTCCTGGAGCGACAGCAACCGAAGCAGAAATACTAAGCCTCTGCTATTCAGGCCAACTGAGGGCTACCCCTGGCAGGATAACCCAAGTGTGGTGACTGCAACAGTGAATATACTCTAACATCTACATTTATGGTAAGTGCACACAGCTGTACTTTCCTGACTTAAAGGCTGTCACCGCTGATGTCTGTCTGAGTACCAAAGCTTTACCTTCAGTAGATCGTATGTCCACATGACCTCCGCTCGTGTGTGTGGGAGTGTTAAGACTGATGTACAAGCATGGATCCTTGAGACTTGCTGCCAGCCCAATTACAGGTTTTGGATTCCTCTGTTTGGTGAGTGGTGCCTTTGCTTCGAACATTTATCCATATAAATGCCTAATTAAGGAACCCTCCTTTTTTTCTTGTAATATTTTGTTGAAAGTTGTAGATGTCAGGAGGGTTAGGTGTGTGGTAGACAGATTCCATACAATGGCTTGCATACCAACTGTCTTATTGCCTAGGGTCAGAATGCAATCACAATATTGCTGAATATGTTGGTTGTTCATTCCAAAAACCTTAGGTTTAGGCTTTCTACTAGACACATTTCTCAAGACTCAGCAATCTTGGATTGGCCAATTTTTTTAAGATGCTGACTCCACATCCTTTGGCATTCCCCTGCCAGTGAAGAAAAAGCTTGAGGCCTCTAATGGATCCACAGTACGTTTCTGACTCTGACATGCCTGATGAGGTTACAGATCCCATGATACTTTAGGATACCCACTACCGAAAACCTGTCATGCATCCTTTCAGACCGCTAATTCTGGGGAACCGCATCTGATTTCAGAAGGAACACGTGGCAGCCCTCAAATTTTAGTTGGCGAAGAGAGCCCATCCTTTGCGGTCTGATAGTTCAGATATGGTCCCTCCGCATCTCATCCAGGAGGACATCACACACAAAAAACAGAAGATGAATCGTGGTCTCACCCTGAGCAGCTAGGGAAAGAGTGGATAGACTTCTCCCAAGGGTTGCTCAAAATTATTGTGCCTTTGAATCCTCCTTTCTTTGGGTCTCCGCTACCACAGACTACTCAAACTACCCTGATTTCCTCCTCTTTTTTCGAGGAACAGAACCGATGTTCTTTATCTCACATTGCTGCAGTCATAACCTGTGGGTAGTCCGCTGTCCTCGTTCGGCCCGAATACCAAAGTGTTAGGCTGGCGTCGGTCATGGTCGCTCAGATCTGACGTCAGTACGCCGTGGTACTAAAGCGCATGACCGACGCCATATCCTCAGTCTTTCTTGCCGCATGGTCCGTAGCAGAAGCAGCGTTTTGCGAGTGCCGTTCAGCATCCTGAAATTTTCGTATTCTGAGTTTCAGACCGAAGACCAAGTTGGGTTAAGTACCCCGTTGGGGAATATTTTTGTCTTTTCTTGCCTCAGTTAAATCCGGATGTCAGAAAAAGTGAATAATTGTATTTCTTGTGGGAAACAGATACCTCATAGGGATTACCACTCTCTTTGTATTCCTTGCTTGGGGCCTGAGCACGACGTAGTCGGGTGTCGCTTTTGTGCTAGATTTAATAAGCGCACCATTAAACGCAGGTTAGATTGTGCTAGGCTTGTCTTCGGTAAGCGGTGTCATTACAATATGCCGTCGGATCCTCCGACGCCCGCTACCGCTAAGAAGCGTAAGGAAAAATCGTTAAAGTCCAAGCAGGATGAGTCGTCCGTTACGGACGCCGGTTCTTTAGAAACTACGGTGGAATCTGTGGATCCAACCGAGGTTTCAGCTGAGTCTCAGGGGGAGCCTTTAGTTTTGCAGGATGTGGCCTCTCAGGAGTCTGGTCAGGCTGAGGGGGCCTCTCAGGTTTCTGTAGTCCCTTCTTTGCATAAGGTGGTTAGGCCTTCTACTTCCGTCTCTAAGGTACCTTCCAAGGTCAGGCCTGGTTTGTCTTCCTCTGGCGTCAGCCCTAGTTCTGTAGGTTCTGTACCTAAAAAGCATATGCTGAAAATGGCAGAAGATTTAATTACCTTAATCGGGGGTTCTTTGCCCCCTCCAGATAACAGGCCTAGGGTGGAGCCAGAGGCGGAAGGATTGGAGCATTCTTCAGATTACTCTGACTCTTCGGCTGAAGACATTCAGGATTTTCCTCCTTATTCTGATTCAGATGCAGAGGATTCTACTCCTTCTGCTTCCCCCCCAGAGGATTTTTCTTTTTCTGAAACCCTGCATTCCATGAGAGAGCATTTTGTGGGAAGGTCAGGATTTCTCAGATTCTAGAAAGAGACTTAGAGAATTTTTGTTTTTACCACAGCATAGGCCCTTGGCTATACCTCCTGTTTTGGATGTTGTTCAGGATGTTTTCTCTGAAGCTTCCCTTAATCCTGATTCTTTGCCTCCTGCCCCGGTCAAGCCAGACAGGTATTACAGAGTGCCTGAGGCCCATAAATATTTGTATAAAAGACCGAGAGCTGACCCAGAAACTATTAGCCAGGGACCTAAGGGTGTCAGGGCTTCTGTTGTGAAGAATCCAGTTCCTATGGATAAAGATTCTAGAGTTTTGGATAGGTGGGGTAAAAAAGTGTATACCTCTTCCACTCTAGCAATGAGGGCTTTGAATTGCCAGTTTCATATGCTGAAGTACCAGAATTTTCTCCTAAGTCAGTTGAAATCTAAGGTAGATGCTTTGGCAGAGGGCATTGAGTGTAAGGAATTGCAGGATTTAGTTCATGCCTCTGATCAGGTGGGTAAGCATTCTTTGCAGTGTGGTTTTGATGCTCTTCAGGCCTCTTCCAGGGTGGCTGCCACTGGATCAGTTATTCGTAGGCATGCCTGGCTTAAGGATCAGAATTTGTCAGAGCATGTTAAAGCTCGAATTTTGGATGCTCCCCTTCAGTCTGAAGTTCTGTTTGGTTCTCCTGTGGAGTCAGTTTTGAAGAAAATGGAAGACAAAGCTAAGTCTATGCAAACAGTTAAGGATTTTTTACAGGTGCATCCCCCTAAGTTTAGCAGAAATTGGCCTACTAAGGGATGGGCTTATCCTTCTGATTTACAGTCTAGGGGCAGATCTAGACGTGGTAGGGGCAGAGCTCATGCTCAAGGTTCTTTCAGGCCTAGGACGTGGAGTTCCCCTGCACAATCTTCAGGTGAGGGCAGGGGCCAGCCTTTTCGTAAACAGACCCAATGACCTGTATCTCCAGCTGCCAGATCCCTCCTGTCTGGCAGCTCCTCTGGGAGGAAAGTTGGCACATTTCAGGAAAAATTGGCTTTTAGTCACTCAGGACAAATGGGTGTTGGACATTATAGATCGAGGCTACAAGTTTTATTTTCACACCTTGCCTCCTTTCAAAGGCATGCCAGACGTTCCTTCTCAGCAAAAGGTGGAGGCTCACAAACAGATTTCTTTACTTCTCAAAATGGGGGCTATCCAGGGGGTCCCTCCGTCAGAAGTAGGCCTAGGATTTTATTCTCGCCTGTTTCTTGTACCAAAGAAAGGAAACACTTGGAGGCCAATTCTGGATTTGTCTATTCTCAACACATACCTGGACATTCCAAAATTCAAGATGTTAACTTTGCAACAACTTCTGCCTCTATTAGGCAAAGATCACTGGATGGTAACTCTGGATCTCAGAGGCTTATCTTCACATTCCTATCAGGCCCAGCTGCAGGAGGTTCCTGCGTTTTTGGGCTGGGACTTTACATTATCAGTTCTCTGCATTGCCCTTTGGCTTATCTACTGCGCCCAGGGTGTTCACAAAGGTCCTGGCACCGGTGATAGCCTTCTTAAGGTTAAGGGGAATACAAATCTATCCTTATTTGGACGATTGCCTGATTCTGGCTCAAGACAAAGTCAAGTTACTTCACCATCTACAGTATGTTATGGCAGTGTTAAGGTGCCTAGGGTATTCTGTGAACGAAACAAAAGTCCAGTCTAGTACCCTCTCAGGACATGTGCTTTCTGGGTGTGAGACTGAATACAGCTTCTCAGATGGCTTTTTTGACCCCGGACAAAAATCTTACCCTTTACTTCCAACAATTGTCTCTACGGTCCAGGCTGACTGCAAGGACAGTCCTTCAAGCCTTGGGGTTCATGGCATCTTGTATTCTGGTGCTTCCCAATGCCAAACTGCATATGAGGAAGCTACAGTGGTATCTCAAAAGCGTATGGACTCAACACTGCCACGATTTGGACACTGTCATTCAGATGATACCTTGCATCCAAAGGGAATTTTTGTGGTGGGCTCAGGAATGTCACCTAAACAAGGGACTCTCTGTGACCCGTCCAGAGGCGAGTCAGATCTTAACGACAGATGCCTCAGACATGGCTTGGGGAGCACACTTCAATGGAAAATGGGTTCAAGACACGTGGCCTGCCAGACTACAACATTTGCATATCAACATGAAGGAGATGTTGGCAGTCCAATTTGCATTGCTGGCTTTCAAGGATTTACTTCACCCAGGACAAGTGTTGATTCAGACAGACAACACAACAGTCATGTGGTACATCAATAAGCAGGGGGGTACCCATTACCCTCTTTGCAGACAGGCTATGATTTTGTGGGAGACTGCTCTCAGTTTGCACCTCACCCTTCAGGCAAGGTTTCTGCCAGGAGCACAGAACTCCTTAGCAGATGTTTTGAGCAGACAGATGGTGGATCCCCACGAGTGGAAATTGGATCCTCATGTCTTTCAACAGTTGACGGTGGCATGGGGGACTCCAGACATAGATCTGTTCGCTTCTCCACTGAATTACCAACTGCCAAAGTTTTGCACAAAGCTGTTTCACCCAAAAGCTTGGAAAGTGGATGCTCTATCATTCAGTTGGAACAACCTTCACGTTTATGCCTTTCCTCCTCTGCCTCTCCTTCCCAAGGTGCTCCTAAAGGTCAGGCAGGACAAGCCTGGCATGATTCTGATAGCTCCAGATTGGCCACAGCAGCACTGGTACCCTCTGCTGAGGACTTTAGTACGGGAGCCTCCTTGGCCTTTGCCATTAATTCCACACCTTTTGTCCCAGGCAAGCAATCATTTCCGCAATGTCAGGATTCAGTCCCTGCATCTGACAGCCTGGCGTATTCTGTTTTAGACCCTGGGGGGTCGCAGCTTCCTCAACAAGTTTTGAAGGTCATTTTGGAGGCCAGACGGCCTAGTACAAGGAAAGTTTATGCTGATAAATGGAGGAGATTTTTTCTTTGGAGCAAAACAAAGAGCTTTGATGTTTCAGTGCCTAATTAGAGTGTTTCCCTTCAGTATCTTACAGAATTATTAGACAAGGGTTTGTCTTTCTCCTCTGTAAAAGTTCATGCTGCAGCCATTTCTGCTCACTATGACTGTGACCCACCATTATTCTCTCACCCTTTGTTCAATCAATTTCTTAGAGGGGCAAAGAACATAAGACCCCCACGTAGAGCTCCTACTCCTTCCTGGGATCTCAATTTTGTGTTGGAAAATCTCACTTTACCTCCTTTTGAACCTGCAGCTACTTCAGAGTTGAAGTTTTTGTCTTGGAAGACTGCCTTTTTGTTGGCCATTACGTCTGCTAGAAGGGTATCTGAATTACAGTTGAACCCTTCCTGATATTTCATAAGGATAGGGTCTCACTACGTACTAATCCTACTTTTATGCCTAAAGTTGTTTCTAATATGGCCTTAAACCAATCTATTCATCTGCCTACATTTTATGCTGATCCCCAAAATAAGGGGGAGAAAATTTTGCATTCTTTGGACATTCACAGGCAGTTACGTTACTATTTGAGCAGAACTAAAGGGTTCAGGCAGTCCCAACAGTTATTCATTTCTTTTGCCTTGGGATCTCAAGGAAAACCTGTTTCAAAACAAACTATTTCTAAGTGGATTGGGCATTGCATTGCTTTCTGTTATTCTCATCATGGTAAGGAGGTTCCGGCTGGAATCAGACCTCATTCCACTAGGGCTACTGCCACTTCTACTGCTTTTTAAGGGAGTAGCTACTAAAGATATTTTGGAGGCAGCTACCTGGAGTTCAGTGCACACTTTTTCTAAACATTACCATCTTCCTCTTTATTCTAAATCTAGGGCTGGGTTTGCCACTGCAGTTTTACAGGGCATGTTAGCAGCTCCTAATGCTATCTGATTTTACCAACCTCCCTTTACCTTTGCTTTGGGATTCTACCCACAGGTTATGACTGCAGCAATGTGAGATGAAGAACATAGTACAGTTTTGTACCTACCATAAATGTAGATGTTCGAAGATCCACATTGCTGCAGTCTAATTTACCCTCCCTCCTTCCCCTCTGTAGTTTGGGGTGGCTGTGTGGTTTGTGGTGTATCTATTGTTGCTATTTTGGTGATTGGGTATTTTCTATTTTTGGCTATGGCCTTTCTTTTTAAGGCCTTCTGACATCTGGGGCAAGAAAGACTGAGGATATGGCGTCTGTCATGCGCTTTAGTACCACGGCGTACTGACGTCAGATCTGAGCTACCATGACCGACGCCAGCCTAACACTTTGGTATTCGGGCCGACCGAGGACAGCGGACTACCCACAGGTTATGACTGCAGCAATGTGGATCTTCGAACATCTACATTTATGGTAGGTACAAAACTGTACTTTCCTTGCACTGTTCCTTTCAGCTGCATTCTGCAGGGCAGATATCCTCTTATAATTAAGAGGACTCCCTCTCACTGGATTCCCTCACTGAGGAAGCTTCCTTTAGAGAGACTGTGCAGAACATGATGAACACTTTGCGTGGCAATCCTCTTTTATCTGATGTTCAGAATAGGTATTGCACCCTGTTTGGAGATGGGTTCCCCTTCCCTTTCTCCAGTTACTCCTATGCTTGAGGCTTTCCAGGACCCCTTTCAATCTACCTCTTATGCACCGGATTCTCAGCCCCTCAGAGACCAGACAAGTGTGCTGATTGCCACTGGGTTCTTATTAGATATTTAAGGTAGACCCTTCTGCAGTATACATAAGCTTCTGCCCAGTGCTAATACCCTACCCACTGACAGATTGGAAGGACTGTAGGTAGATGGGGAAAGTAGGTTTTACCTGTGCTCCCCCTGCCTGTAGGGCTTTTAATTACTAGACTCCAATGACAAAGTATTTGATTTCTGTTCATTTAAGGAAAGTAGTTGTATTGGATCCTCCTCCAGCAAAATGTAAGCATCAGGATGCAGAGATTACTTTTTCAGACCACTCATTGCCAGACACAGCATTAAGTGCAGTTACGATGCTGTGGACTGGATGCTGCTATTAGGGCAGCTGCCATGGGATCAGTTATCCACAGATATGCATGGCTTCACAGTCAGAATTTTTTATTTGAAATCCTCAGGGATAGACTAAGTTCACCATTGGACAAAGACTTACTGTATGGCTCTCAGGTGGCCAGTCTCTTTAAAACTCTTCAAAAGCAAAGTAAGACCATGAAAGACTGCAGACAGATGCTACTATCCTCACTTCCAAGGTACTGTAGGAATTGCACATCTAAGTCTACCTCTTTGTCTGATGATCCCTTCTAATCAGCTAAACCAAGGAAACCCCCTAGAAAAAGGCACTCTGAAAAACCCCAAAGGGAGTTTCCAGCTGGGAGGCCACTCTTTGAAGGCAAAAGCCTGTGACTACCTCTGCAGCAACCCTCCCCCTCTTTCTCAAAGGCTGCTGATCTCCCTGACCAGGTGGGAAGCTACTGTCACCGACAAGTGGGTCCTCTCCACCAGGAATAGCTATGCTATGTCTTGGGGGGGGGGGGGGGGGCTTGCCTCTCGAGGCATGCTACAACCTCCTTAAAACCAAATATCTCTTCTAGCCGATATTTATCATGACCCCCTTAAATTACTGTACCATTGACCAAATCCCAAAGGACTTCATGGGGGGGGGGGGGAGGTTTTACTCCAGGTATTTTCCAGTTCCAAGAAAATAAGGGCAGTGGAGACTCATTCTAGATCTGTGTTGTCCTGAACACTTACCTGAAGATACCACTTTTTTTAAATGCGCTCTCTTCAGACTAGTCTGTCTTAGTGTCATTAGATCTGAAAGATGCCTACCTACATATCATTTGATGTCCTTGCAGGAGATTCTTGGGATTTTTCTCTGGCTCCTCACATTTTCAGTTTACTCCTCTGTATTTTGTTTTCTCCACAGCCCAAAGAATGTTCACAAAAGTACATGGCTCATGTAGTATTCTGTCACACTGAAGGAATTCGAATTTTCCCCGATGTGGACAACCTTCTGATCCAGGCTCTCCCCAGAAATTCCTCCTCTTCATTTCACCTTTCATCTTCTTGACAGGTCTGAGTTTTACCATAAACTACAAAGAAAAAAAAACACATGGTTCCTACACAGGGCCTGATGTTTCTGTGATGTAAACTGGGGACATAGAAAATGCATGCCTTACTTCCCAGGAGAAAGTTCAGTTACTTGCAAAGCCTCTCTTCTGCAACCCACTGCTCTGCAAGGGAGATACGAAAGACTTAAGATTCATGGCAGTGACAATCCCTATACTCTACCAGGCTAGACTTCACTTGGGAGAGAATCTCATGGTCCTGAATCTGTGTGGTCCCAACATTGCCACCCCTTGGACACCGTGATTCCCTACCTTCATTGTCTCTAGGAACTACTTGGGTGGAGGGGACAGGTCATCCTCAACCTGGGATTCTCTCCCCCAATGACCTCCTTTAATAGGTTTATACATGCCTCAGATGAGGCATGAGGGTTGTGGACAGGAGCACACCAAGTACAGGGGAAATGACAACCCCAGTTCATGAAGGAACAGAATCTGTAAGAATTGAGGGCTCTTCTGAGAGCTTTTCAGATTTTTCACCCGCCTTTGTGTAAACCCTAAACTCTGTGTACATTGACAACTCACCAGTCATGTGGTACATAATTAGGAAAGCAGGATGTCTTAAAACTATGCAGGTTAGCACAGAATGTCATGTAACTTTGCAACACAAATGGACATCACTCAGCCACATAAATCCCTTCTCAGTACAGTGTGCTAGCAGACTGCTTAAGCCTCTCTATGGATGATCCTCACAAGTGGACTTTGAAACGAGGTCTGTTATAACATCACCCTTCAAGTGTGGCACTGCTGACATGGACCGCTTTGCTGTACCAAACAACGATTAGCTGTCCCATTTCTGCACAAGGGACCCCCTTATCACAGCCTTGGAGGACTGATCCCTTTTTTTTCCCCAGTAGGCAAGGAGGTTTCTTCACTACCTTTTCTTCCAAAAATACTTTTCGAGATACAAAAGGAAATGCCCAAACCCCTTTTATTGGCTTCATTTTGGTGGAAGCAACGATCACTTGGCAAAGGGAAATTACAGGAGAATTCTTCTACAGCCAGACTCAATAACTCTGCAGAAAGAATTGTTGCTCCGTCCGAATCTTCTATCTGTCAGCATGACCCTGAAGATAGGATTTTAATTTCTCTGACATCTCTGAAGAGATTGTACAAGTCCTACAAGAGGCTAGGAGATCCACTACTAGAAAATCGTACACTCCTTAGTGGAAGTTTTTCCTACTGCTGTTGCAGACATGGTCTGGATTCACTCTTGGTACAGATCCCTGTGGTACTGCAACACCACTGCAAGCTTCTTTGATCAGACTTTGCCTACTGTTCCATAAAAGCTCACTTGTCTGCTAAATGCCTGCCCTCCCTGTTGGCCCTTCACTTGAGGATAGGCTGGAGGTCATGCTTTTCCTCTCTAGTTCAGGATTTTAACCCACCAAGGAAACCCATCCCTCCCCCTTGGGATCTTAATTTTGTGTTTGAAAAGCTTACATTGCCTCCCTTTGGATCTCTTCTCTCAAATTCTGTTCTAGGAAAACCATCCTCCTCTTGGCAGTCACCTCTGACAGGAGGGGTTTCTAAGCTATAACCTCATGGTTGTTCACAAAGACAGGGTGATTCTCTGAGGTAATCCATCCTTCATGCCTAAGGTAGTGTATGAGCTCTATCTCTCAGGCTATTAATCTTCCCACTCTTTTCCTAATGCCCAGAAAAAGGAGGAAATGGTCTCGCATTCTCTAGACATTCAGAGGTAACTCAGATTTTACCTGGACAAAACTGTCCACAAAAGACTGACTAGCTGTTTAGCCGTCCCAGGTTATTGGCCATAAAAGATGGTCTCTTTCTGCTTCTCACACTGGTGCCTTCCTGCCCTAAAGCAAATTCCACTTTGGCAGTTGCTTTTTCAGGGACATTCCACAGAGGAATAGACTTCAGGTCTATCTTGGATGTGGCCACTTGGTCCTCTGTACACATCTTTACCAAACACCACAAAATTTATGCTTTCCTCCAGGTCCAGGGGAGCCTTAGCTAGGTTAGTCCTGTCCAGACTGCTGAACAACTCTTGTACTCAATAGCCAACCACCTGTTCTTCCTCATCAAAAACCGGGAGTCCCCCGTATGTCAGGAATACTGCAACAATGATTTCAGTTGGGACATAGTGCAGTTGTGAAGAACGCACCATAACAGTAGATGTCCTACTGATCACTGTTGCAGTACTCACTATTCACCATCTGTCCCCTCTTCTGCCTCATTGCAGTCTTCATTTGCCGCTGAATTTTTTTCTGTTCTATGGGTACGAGAGTTTTCTTGCCAATTAGAGCTACACCCCTCTTAACGGACCAGTTTCCTTTCTCAGTCTTAGTGTCGCTATCTTCAAGGGTCTGAGGATCTATTCTCATGTGTCTGTCTATGCCCAAGTGCATATGAGGTGAGCTTGTGCATCAAATGTGCAACTTCAGGAAGGTAGAACTTTGGTACCCTGGCCGGACAATTCAGGGGTGATGACCCATATGTCAGGAATATTGCAAAAGTGATAGGTAGGATATCTAATGTTATGGTAAGATGTTCTTCGTGTTTCACTGTTGCAGTCCTCGCATTTGGGTTATCTGCGTACAGTAGCCCACAGTCGGCCTGTTTAACAAAGTCTTGGGTCCTGTCTGTTGCTGTCTCTTCTGTGAAGTCAGGTAGTCAGGGGTATAAAACATGCAGCCGACGCCATTACATCAGTCTTTCTTGCCGTGCGGTGCCTTAAGCAGAAGCAGTTCACAAGTGCCAGTTGGCTGACTCCTGAAATTTTCATTTTAAAGCTTCAGAACCGAAGTCTTCAACTAAAAGCTAAATACCCCGTTGGGGAAACTTTTTCTTGCTCTAATCCGATGTCAGTAAAAGTAAATAATTGCATTTCTTGTGGAAAGCAAATACCTCATAAAGATTTTCATTCATACTGTATTCCTTGCCTAGGCCCTGACCATGACGTACCTCGCTGTTGGTTTTGTGCCTTTATTTAAACCACGAACTATCAGTCTGTATAATTTCGCTTCTAAATATTTTGGTGCTCTGTTCAGTTATCTAGATAAGTCTTCGGTAAGCCATCTGACTACTGACGTTCCAAAATAAATGCAAAGATAGAGACCGCATAGGTCCAAAGCTGCTGACTACGCTTATAAGCCAGTCGCCAGTTCACTGGTACTCTGTGTGGAGCATTTTCAGTCCCCGATACCCGCTACTTCAGATTTGCAGGCCTCTACGGAGACCCATTCGCAGTCCGGTATGCTGTGAGATGCCTTAACTGTGGAACCTGCGGATGTCTCTACCTTGGATGGGTCTGAAGCCACTGTGCAGGCACCGGCTTCCGAGGGTGTATTCAGGCCTACTGACTAGCATATTAAACAGATGCCATCTTCTTCTTCAAGGCCTAAAACACAAACCATGCCTAGAAAACTAACGGCCAGACCGCATGTTCAGGCCTCTATGCCTAAAAAAATAAATGAGAATCACTGAAGACCTTATTACTTTAATCAGGGGAAGCCAACCTTCCCCCCTCTGAGACCTAGGACGGAGCTTGCTTATGCTGCCTCTGACCAAGATACTGAAATTTCTGTTTCCTCTGATGACCGGGATTTAACCTTATCTACCTATGAGGATTGTGATGCTGAGGACTCAATTCCCTCTGCTGCCCCCCCCCAAGGATTTCTCTTTTTGTGAAACGTTCCATACTCTTACGGAGCATTTTCATTTGGAAAGTCAGGATTTCTCTAATTCTAAAGAGGCTTGGGGATTTCATACCCCTGCCCCAGCACAGGCCTTTAGCTATCCCTCCTGTACTACACATTGTTGTTGCCTTTACCTCCTGCTCCCCGAAAACCTGATAAATATTACACGGTCTCTGACTCTCACTTTCCTTTTCTCAAAACTCCTACTGCGGATCCTGAGACCATTTCACAGGGACCCAAAGGCATTAAAGCTGCTACTGCCAAAGATCCTACCCCCTCTGATAGAGACTCCAGGGCGCTGGATAGATGGGGTAAGAAGGTATACACTTATGCAACTTTCATATGTTAGTGTCAGCATATTATTGGATTGCTTAAACAGAAAATGATTATTCCTGATTGTGCTGAAAATAAGCATTTACAGGATTTAATACATTCTGCTGAACAAGTTGGAAAACATACTTTGCAGTGTGGTTTTGATTCACTTGAGGCATCCTGCAGGGCTGCTGACACTGGGTCTGTGCTTAGAAGGCATGCTTGGCTTAAGCGCAATCCTTGCCAGATCATGTTAAAGCTAAATTGCTGGATGCTCACTTAAATCAGGACTGCCTGTTTGGCAGTTAGGTAGAAGAAGTTCTTAAAGATGGAGGAAAAAGCTAAAGCTATGCAAACTGTTAGATTTCTTACAAGTGCAACCTCCAAGATTTAGTAGGCATTGGCCATCTAAGAATTGGCCCTTTCTTGCCTCTTCCAGGCCTTCTCAGTCCAAACCCAGATCCAGCAGAACACCCAGGCTTCAGTCCCAGGGTACGCACAGGACTAAATAGTGGGGGGCCCCCACTTCCAAATCTGGGAGTAGTAAAACTCCCCCCTATGGTAAACTCTCAATGATTTAACCTTAAAACTTCCAAGCACTTCTAAACTGACTGCCCCTTTGGGGGAAAGATTTCTCTACATGCAAAAAACTGGAAACTCATTACCCAGGACAAATAGGTTTTAAATAGTGTCCCAAGGATACAGAGTTCATTTCCACAAATTACCAACCCCAAACGGTTGGCCAGATGTACCCCCAAATCAGTGGGCAGAGGCTCAAAAGCAAGTACACTCTCAAGCGTAAAGGCTATTCAAACTGTACCAGAAGAGGAAAAGGGACAAGGTTTCTACTCAAGACTTTTACTGGTACCCAGAAAAGACCATTCATGGCGTCCTATCCCGGACCTGTTTACTCTAAACACCTTTTTGGAGATTCCAAAATTCAAAATGCTGACTCTTCACCAGTTGCTTCCTATGCTAGGCAAAGATGCCTGGTTGGCAACACTCTAAAGGAAGCATACCTGCACATCCCAGTTGAGTAATCTTGCAAGAAGATGCCTATGCTTCAAAGCAGGCAACACACACTATCAGATGTTCTTCGTGTTTCCCTGTTGCAGTCATTACATTTGGGTAATCTGCTGGCAGGTTACCCTCAGTCAGCCTGAATAACAAAGTCTTGGGCCCTGCATCGGTTGCGGTCTCCTCTTCCATGGCATCAGGTCGTCAGGGGTATAAAACATGTAGCAGACACCATTTTATTCAGTCTTTCTTGCCGTGCGGTGCCCGAAGCAGTTCGCAAGTGCCAGTCGGCCGACTCCTGAAATTTTCGCATTAGAGTTTCAGAACCGAAGTCTTCAAACTAAAGCTAAGTACCCCAATGGGGAAACTTTTTCTTGCTCCTTACCGATGTCTGTAAAAGTTGATAATTGCATTACTTGTGGGAAGCAAATACCTCCTAATGATTTCATTTGTACTGTATTCCTTGCATAGGCCCAGATCATAATGTGCCGTGCTGTCGGTTTTGTGCTAGATTTAACCAACGCACTATTAAGCGTCTGTATAATTTTGCTTCTAAATATTTTGGATCAAGATTTAATTATCCTGAAATGTCTGTTAGCAATCAGACTACCGGAGTTCACAAAACACGCTAAGAAAGAGACCGTCTAGGTCCAAAACAGACTACACTTATAAGCCATTCGCCAGTTCTCAGTGAGGCGCTTTCGCAGCCCCTGATACTTGCTACTTTTGAGTTGCAGGCCTCTACAGAGACCCATTCAGAGTCCGGTATGCTGCAATATTCTCAGAGTATTGAACCCGCGGATGTCTCCCTTGGATGGGTCTGGAGCTGCTGAGCAGGCACCGACTTCTGAGGATGTTTTCAGGCCTCAACATTTTCACATTAAACAGACGCCAGCCTCAAAAACCAGATCAAAAACATCTGTCTAAAAAACCGATGTATGAGCCACATGATCAGGCCCCTATGCCTAAAAAACAGATCAAAATGGCTGAGGACTTAATTACCTTGATCAGGGGTTCCCAATCCCCCCCTGCTAAGAGGCCTAGGCAAGGCACTGATCATGAATCTTCAGATCAGGTTTCCATTTCTTCTGATTCCTCTTCTGATCAGGAATTTTCTGTTACACCCTATGAGGATTCTGATGCAGAAGAATCCATTCCGTCTGCATCTCCTCCTGAGGATTACTCTTTTGGAGAAATCTTGCATACTTTAAGGGAACATTTTCACTGGGAGAGTCTGGACTTCTCTGAATCAAAAAAAGAGGCTTGGGGATTTCCTTCTTCCTCAGCATAGGCCTTTGGCAATACCTCCTGTATTGGACATTGTTGATGTGTTTTCGGAATCAAGCATGGCTCCTGATTCCCTTCCTTCCGGCTCCTAGTAAGCCAGACAGATATTACAGGGTTCCTGACTCCCACAAATATCTATTCAAAACTCCTGCTGCTGATCCTGAGACTATTTCACAGGGTCCCAAGGGTGTAAAGGCCTCTACAGCCAAAAATCCTACCCCATCTGATAGAGATTCCAGTGCGCTGGATAGATGGGGGAAGAAGGTTTATACGTCTGCAACCTTGGCAATTAGGGCCCTAAACTGCCAGTTTCATGTGCTTAAATATCAACAGCATATTATGGGTTTACTGAAACAGAAAATGATTTCTGATTGTGTGGAAAATAAAGAATTACAAGAATTATTGCATTCAGCAGAACAGGTTGGAAAGCATACTTTGCAATGTGGTTTTGATTCCTTGGAGGCCTCTTGCAGGGCCGCAGTTACTAGGTCTGTAATTAGAAGGCATGCCTGGCTCAAGGAGCAAAATCTGCCTGATCATGTTAAAACTAAATTGTTGGATGCCCCCTTGCAGCATGATAATGTGGTAATAAGGCAAAAGAGGTTTTAAAGAAAAAGGAAGACTAAGCTAAATCTATGCAAACTGTAAAAGATTTCTTGCAAGTACAGCCACCCAGGTTCAGTAGGCACGGGCCTACTAAAAATTGGTCCTTTCCTGTGTCCAACAGAGCAACTCAAGGCAAATCCAGGCGCTCAAAAGGCTCCAGATACCAATCACAGGGTTCTTACAGGTCAAAGCAATGGGGTGCCTACACCTCCAAATCTGGAGGAAACCAAGCACAACCCTACAGTAAGCAGTCTCGATGACTTTCCTCTACCTTCACCAAGCACTTATCTTATGGCAGTCCCCTTGGGGGAAAACTAGCACTTCATGCTCAAAACTGGCGATTAATTACCCAGGACAAGTGGTTATTAAACATAGTATCCCAGGGGTACAGATTTCATTTCCATACTTTGCCCATTGATTTTGTGGCAGATCTAGCCAACCGTTTGGAATTGGCAGAGGCTCAGAAACAAGTCATGTACCTCATGGATATGGGGGCTATTCATCCAGTACCAGAACAGGAAAAAGGACAAGGTTTTTATTAAAGACTTTTCCTGGTACCCAGAAAAGGCAATGCCTGGCGTCAAATACTGGATTTATCGATTTTTAACACATTCCTGGACATTCCAAAATTCAAAATGCTGACTTTACAGCAGCTACTGCCTATGCTAGGCAGAAAAGCTTGATTAGTGACTCTAGACTTAAAGGAGGCATACCTGCATATCCCAATAAGGGAATTATGCAGAAGATACCTCTGCTTCAAGGCAGGATTTTTGCATTACCAATTCTCTGCACTGCCCTTTGGCTTATCTGCTCCGCCCAGGATGTTTACCAAGTGCCTGGCACCAGTAATTGCATTTTGCAGACAAAGAAGCATACAAATTTATCCTTATCTGGACGACAGCCTCATTCAAGCAGAGGACAAGGACACTCTTCTTCAGCATCTGGCATTTGTAAAAAGGCTTCTAACATGCCTAGGGTACACAAACGAAAAGAAATCCCAACTGGTACCCTCTCGAATAATTACATTCCTGGGTGCAAGCTTGAATACAACTGCCCAGATGGCTTACCTTACGCCAGACAAAGGCAACTGACAACATACTTCAAACTGGTGAATCTGGGAATCTTGAGGCAATGTTACAACTGCCTCATGTACAGACAACTCTCTCCTCCCAACAAATTCCAACACATGAGAGATGCAACCATATAGCCAAACTGGAGGCTAAGCTCTCTCAACTCGGTACTGGCGTAACCGGTCAGGAGGAGAAGGAAATCGCACTCACTACAATTCCAGTCTCACATAAACCTACCACGACAGCAAACCAAACACATAAACGCACAAAAACATACTCGGAGGCTCTAAATAAAAATCTGCCTAAGCAGCAGAGACCTCCAAAGCAGACGCCCAAGCAACCGCTACCCCAAAACGAAACACGTGCAACACATAGCTCACAAAGGCAGTGTGCCGATCAGTCACAGCCCTTAAGGCTAAACAACACACCTGATACACATGTAATAGGCAACTCTATCGTCAGGCACACTGACATCCCGCTCACCAGGCTGAACAAGGTCATGGTGAGCTGCCTGTCGGGCACTAGGATTCACCACATAACACACTCATTCAGGTCACTCCAAGGCAAGTACAAATATGACTCATTGTCCATGCTGGTGTGAATGACCTGAGACGTACCTCCCTGGACTACATGAAAAGAGACCTAGAGGAGCTCTGAGCATGTAGCCCAGGCCGGTATGACCCTGACCTTGAGTAGCATCTTACCCTCACCAAGAATGATGCCACACAATGAAGACAAGATGATCAATTTCAACAATTGGCTTAAGTATTGGTGTCATTCAAAGGGGATCCAATGCCTGTCAGCCTGGGATGACATGCTCGACAAGCCACGATGCTTCGCTAGGGACGGCTTGCACCTGTCACCCCCTGGGCTTTCGGATATTGACAAAGGCTCTTGCTACCCCCATAGTGCCTTTTTTAGGCAAGGCTCAAAAGACAAACCCACCTCCATAGGTATCACAAGGGATAAGAAACTGAGTAATACTACTCAATGCCAGAAGTCTAAACCTCAAGATGCACGCACTCTAAACTCTTCTTAGCATGGAGAACATAGATATCTGTGCAGTAACAGAAACCTGGTTCAAGGCTCCCGAGAGCACCCCAGCACTACCAGGTTATACCTCATACTATGCCTTTCGGCCCCAAAACTTGGACTGAACCACAAAAGGAGGGGGAGTATCAATATTCTAGAAAGATACCCACACCTCCAGGTTAGTGGCACAGCATGAAGCATCAGAGACTATCCATGTGCAACTAACAGTGGGTAAAACTGCCTTCCAGTTTATAGCCTGCTAGAGACCACCCTCCCAAACCCAGGAACCCCACTCGGCCTTCCTGAGAACACTGGAAAATATGAAGGTTTCTCCAAACACCATTATATTGGGCGACTTCAACTACCCAAACATAGACTGGGAGCATTACTCTAGCTCCAACACCCTAGCCCAAAGGTTCCTAGAATTTATAAACTCAAATGCTATGGAACAACTTGTTACCACTCCCACAAGAGGGGAAAACATACTGGACCTGATCATCACCATCATGGGGACTCTCTGCTCCAGACCAGAAGTGTATCCCTCACTGGTAAGATCAGACCATAAACTAATCTCACTGGATATTCACATCCTGACCCCACCCCCTGCCCAGAAAACCACAGTGAAGAACTTCTCTAAAGCAAATTTCACACTTCTCAAAACCGAGGTGGAATCCTTCAAAGCCCTCGGGCCTGTGGAAAATACGGCCCAGACCGCAGAATCCTTTATAAACGCATTCTATGAACACCTTCAGGAATGCATGGATCATGCAATCCCGAATAAAACCAAGACCCAATCCTCCAAAGGCAGATGTCCTGTCTGGTGGACCCCAGCCATAAACAAACTATATAAGGTACTACATGATAAATGATTTTGAGTGCCCGTAGTTTTTTGCTAATACTGATCAGAGATGCCTTCCCTTTTTGGGATGTTGCTCTAAGGCCAGCTTTGAGAGAAAAATTGCACAGGACACTAAGGATAATCACAAGGCTTTCTTTACTTATGTTAGGAACCTGGGTGGGAATTCCCAGATATGCTAAGATTTAGTCCAAATTGACAAAAAATACACCGAACCCACAGACATTGCCAACATCCTAGCTGACAGGTTCAGCGCAAACTTCTCCCACCCTCCCCACCAAAAGGGCAAATATCTATCCCAGCAGAGTGCTGCCCCCCTGACATCTCAGATGCTCAGGTAAGAGCCGCCCTCTCCAAAGCAAAAAACACAGCATCAATGGGACCAGACGGTGTCCCGGGCTGCGTCCTACATGAACTCCAAGAAGAGCTAAACCCAAATATAAAACTACTGTTCAATCTCAGCCTTACTACAGGATATGTACCCAAAGAGTGGCGTACAGCAACAGTGGTCCCTCAACGGATCCTGGAAACTATCGCCCGATAAGCCTGACTAGCTTGGTCTGCAAAGCTATGGAAAGGATCATCATGGACCTCATAAATAAAGATATTGGGGACCTACAGACACTGGATCCTACCCAGTTTGGCTTTAAGGGCAGATCCTGCCTCTCAAACCTGGTCGATTCCTTTGAAACAGTCACCAAGGCCATTGACGAGGGGAAGGTGGTCCACACAGCCTACCTGGACCTCGCAAAATCCTTCGATACAGTACTCCACTCTGGCATTATAGATAAGCTCACCAGCTTAAATATAAATCCCTATGTCACTAGATGGGTTGCAAACTGGCTCAAGGACAGAACCCACATGGTTAGAATTGCTGGAGCCATGTCAGACTCCAAACCAGTTACAAGTGGCGTCCCGCAAGGCTCAGTCCTGGGACCTCTCGTTCGGTATATATTTCTCGGAGGTACAGGCAAACACGGAAGGACTGTGGCTGACCAAGTTCGCAGATGACTGCAAATTGGGTGCCATAATACTCTCCAGCCGACACAAGCATCCTCCAAAAGGGCCTCATAGAAACAGACAACTGGTGCTAGAGCCATGGCCTCAAGCTAAACGCCAAAAAGTATAGTCATCCCTTTTGGCAAAAACAAAGTGCCCACAAATAACCACATAGGTGGTAATCCATTAAGTACAGAAGAAGTAATTAGGGACTTGGGGAACCAAGTTGATAGCAATCTCTCATTTGACAACCACATGGCCAAAGTGGTTAGAAAAACATTTTATATAGCCCACCTAATCATGAAGGGATTCACAACTAGATCAGGGGAGGTCATCGTGCCTCTTAACTCCTCCCTCATCAGGCCCGTAATTGAGTACAATGCCCCTTTTGGGATGTACCTTACCAGACACCTGCAGCAACTGGAAAAGACCCCAAAAGTACCTCACCAAGAGGATCAAAGGGCTCAAACAGATGCCATATGCTGCCCGGTTAAAGAAACTCCAGCTCTACTCAGTGGCATACCGCCTGCTCAGAGGCGATCTGTGCCTGACATGTAAAGCCATGTCCAACCCGGAATTAATGGACATGCTGCACCTCAGAAAATCCAAATCCCCTCGAGCTACGCACTCGAGAGACTTGAACCTCAGCACTGAAATAAATAGGACATGCTGGAGGGACAGATTCATAACCCAGAGGCTCCCTTCACTCTGGAATAAAATCCCAGTCCCGGTTAGGCAGAGTCCCTCATTGACTCTCTTCAAGAGGAATCTTCAGTGGGTGGGAGATCGTAGGTTTACCCTGGGTATCACTTCTGTGTCACTGTTAGACAGAGGCGCAGTAAACTAACCTCGAAAAAGGGCATAGCAAAATTAATTTAAAATAGGTGGCGAAAGCCAGACACACTCTGGCTAGGCTTATAAATGCCCTAGGGCAGATAGCCTAGTATGAACCTATGAACAAATGGTAACAAAAACCCAGTTATCTTCAAGACAAATTCTGCAGGCTTTGGGGTTCATGGCATCCTGCATTCTACTAATTCCATATGCGAGACTGCATATGAGGAAACTACAATGGTACCTAAAAAGTATATGGAGTCAATATTCAGTCAAACAATGATTCCTCTCATTCCCTGCCTACAACAGGAGTTTCTTTGGTGGGCAGAGACATGTCACCAAAACAAGGGACCATCATTCACTCTACCCCCTGCCACCCAAACCCTAACTGCAGACGCATCAGACTATACTTTAGGGGGGGCTACCTGGCGGGGAGATGCATTCAGGGCAAATGGAGCCCAAAACAAATGCATCTGCATATCAACCAGAAAGAGATGCTAGCTGTTCAGAATGCTCTGACAGCCTTCAAGGACTTACTTCATCCAGGACAACTACTGATAGGCGGACAACACCACGGTTATGTGGTATATAAGCGGGGGGGGGGGTACCCATTCTTACACCCTCTGCAGACAAGCCAAGGCATTGTCGAACACAGCCTTGAGCTACCAAATGCATCTACAAGCTCAATTCCTGCCAGGAAAACTAAATACACTGGCAGACGGACTAAGCAGACACCTCATAGACCCACACCATTGGAAGCTGGAACCAAATATTTTCAACATGTTGACAAACAAATGGGGAGCCCAGATACAAACTTTTTGACCCCGACCCCCCCAGAACTACCAATTAGACAAATTTTGCTCAAGGACTCCCCACAAACAAGCTTGGAAAGTGAATGCTGTGTCCTTCAGCTGGAAAAATCTGTCAGTTTATGCCTTTCCTCCTCTGCCTCTCCTCTCCAAAGTACTACTAAAGGTCAAACAGGACAAACTAAGGACGATACTGATTGCACTAGACTGGCCACGCCAACACTGCTACCCCCTCTTGCACAGCGTCATTGTTGGCCCCATGGCACCTCCCTCAGACGCCTAAGACTGTTGTCTCAGCAGGAGAACCAGATTCTGCATCCTCAGCTGCAAACCCTGAACCTAGCTGCCTGGCTAATTACCTAATCTCTCCTTTACCCTCCCTCAGTAAACCAGTGATGGATATCATTTTAGAGGCAAGGAGGCCTAGTACTAGAAAATCTTATGCTGCAAAATGGAAATTATTCTGCGCTTGGAACCAATTTCAAGGAATGAACGCAGCAGTGCCCAATTTACCTCAGATTCTACAATACTTGACTGAGATGCTTAATGAGGGCTGGTCTCTTTCTTCCATCAAAATTCATGCCTCAGCTATTTCAGCTCATTATAGCACACAGCCAACCCCTCTTCTCACCCACTGCTCAAGCAGTTCCTCAGAGGGGCCAAAAATTTAAGGCCACCCAGGAGAGCTCCAACTCCAGCCTGGCATCTTAACTTTGTCTTGGAGAAAGTCACTCTTCCTCCTTTCGAGCCAGCTGCTACTGCAGATTTAAAATTTCTTTCTTGGAAAACGTCTTTTCTTTTGGCAATCACTTCTGCAAGAAGGGTATCTGAATTACAGGCCCTTATGGCAGTGGAACCTTTCATCATCTTTCATGCGGACAGGGTGTCCCTCAGAACCAATCCCTCCTTCATGCCCAAGGTGGTAACCAGTGTGGCTCTTAATCAGTCCATTCATTTGCCTAACTTTCCTAACCCACAGAACAAAGTGGAATGGATATTGCAGTCTTGATGTGCACAGACAGCTTAGATTCTACTTGGACAGGACTAAACCTCAAAGGAAATCTGAACTGCTGTTAGCAATTGCTGCAGGGACAGAGGGGAAAAGCTATTTCAAAACAAACCATTTCAAAATGGATAGGCCACTGCATTAATTTCTCCTATAAGCACCATGGAAAACCTATCCCACAAGGCATCAGACCACATTCAATCAGGGCTGCATCTACCTCTACAGCCTTTCTCAGGGGCGTCCCTACTAGGGGCATCCTAGAAGCTGCTACCTGGAGTTCTATACATACTTTCACCAAGCATTATCATTTGCCAATTTTCTCTAAATCCAGGGCTGGTTTTGCCACTGCAGTCTTGCAGGGCTTTAAAGCTGGACCTAATTCTGTTTAAATTCCTCCTGCCAACATTAGCTTTGGGAATCCACCCAAATATGACTGCAACAGTGAAACATGAAGAACATAGTACAGTTATGTACACTTAACATAAACGTAGATGTTAAGTGTATTCACTATTGCAGTCCTGGTTACCCTCCGTTCAGCCCCCTTTTCTTCCTTTGGCTATACCTCTACTGTCACTTACTATGCTCTAAAAGCTTTTTGGTCTATTTGCTTTACTGTTGGAAGTTTATCCTTGTATTTATAGATTGAATTACTTCCCATTAGGGGGGCACCTGACATCTGGGGCAAGAAAAACTGATGTAATGGCGTCGTCTGCATGTTTTATACCCCTGACGACCTGACGTCATGGAAGAAGGGACAGCAGCTGTTGCAGGACCCAAGACTTTGTTAATCAGGTCGAGTGAGGGTTACTGCAAGCAGATAACCCAAATGGAATGACTGCAACAGTGAATACACTCTTAACATCTACATTTATGGTAAGTGTACACAATTGTACTTTTCTTATTCACACAAATGACCAGCAGATCCTCTGGCTGCTGTAGTGTTTTTAGTTGTAGCTTGCCCTCTGATGGCCATGTTAAAGATTGCAGCTGTGCCTCTTGGACATTTGAGGGATTATTTCCAGAGGCTTGAGTTCCATTTCAAAGCAAGTCCAACATGTGAATTTCTGCTGCAGTTAAACTTAACATTTATACATTTATTGCTACAGTGAGTGTTTTACATAATTTAGTCTATGCATTTGTAGCCGAGAATTTAATGACGTGATTTATTTTTACCAGCTTTTGTAAATTTACATCCTGAAGTATTTCATAACCGCTTGAGGTGTGTGCGCATCTGATAATGTTTATTAGTGTTAGTGTTGTAATTTTCCTGCAAAAGGCTTTTCCCTTTTTCATTGTATTTATCACAGGGAAGTAGATTGCCTGACACTCCGGTGTCACCTGGTTTTCCCTGATGTAGATGCTATAGTAGTTGCTTTACTTTACAAGTGAGATTTCCCCACTCTGTACTTAAGTTTAATTTAAAGTTGCTTGAATAAAATTAATTCCTGTTTTTTTTTTTTTTTTTTTTTTTAATTTGTGCAGAAGTTGCAAGCTTCAAATTCGGAACATTCCACCCCATCTACAGTGGGAGGTAAGTTTATAATTTTCAAACTATATCTGATGTCCTAATGTCCTATACGAGTTAGAGAATATTATGAGTTTTTTTTACTGTAGATTGTAACTGACCAGCTGGCTGAAATGTCTGGTGCTTGAAAGGTAATTGTGATTTTAGGGTGAGTGCAGTGAACCCTTCCCTGCATAAGAACTTCTCAGTGGAAGATGAGCCAGTAATTAAGGATGCAAGAGGAAGAGCAGCAGAGCTAACTTCTGAGAAGGTTTAAAAATTGTTTCTGCTCAAAGCTCTGAGGGAGTGTTTTCTATGCTGCAGTTCCCTGCATAGACGTACAGCTTCATCTTCAGTGAAGCGCTTGGCACTCTGTATAAGTGAAGTTAAACAAGGAAAGATTTCTGTATATTGGAGGTATAATGTAATGGAAGTGCACGCCAGTGTTCAGGCAAAACAAATGTGAACGTTGACCTGGTTCTGCAAATGAAAACTGTTTAAGGCTGTAAAACAAAAACGTGACTACAAATTTATAGTCACGTGCTAGTTTTAAATGTAGTCCTTGTTGCCAGAGTACATTTCAGAGTAATGTTCAAACATGCCACTAGCTAACAAGTTTCCATTAGTCATGCTCTTGTCTGTAGACAAGACATCAGACCAGAACAGTACATTTGGGATTCATGAAATTCAGTGAACACTCACGGACCTTTTTCAAATGAAATCTAGAAGTGCTGAGTGTAAATTGCAGTACCAGATCTGTGATCAATCTACAAAACATCTGAAAACTAACTACTAAGTCTTTGGCATCTTTCTTTAACACCGCTGCTTTGTAAACAAAACAAAAACAGTGAAATAACATGGCTTTGGTCAGTAGCAGACTACTGAACTGAGAAAGGAACACACAGACCAGAAACCAGGTCTCTTGACAGTTTGAGTGCAGCATTGGGCTGTGGTGGTAAAGACCCACCAGAAGAATTGTTTGGCTGTTCTATCAGTGCTATGGCAGGCACACCAACAAACAAAAAACGTAAGCTGTAGGAGTAATTCAGCTACTGGGTGCATAAACAGTTCATAGGCAGAATATCACATTGGAGTAAATTTGCTGTGTTTGTTTACCAGTTGTACATAGATTAAGTGGACTGGTTTAATGACACTTCAGCCACGACCTGAATGCAGTCACCTTTGACCCTGTATTTCTGTGATTCAAATTTGAAGAGATTTTGCCATGGTTGCCTGAGACAGACACCCAGGATGTTCATAGTGTTATACTGCTGCAGTCATTGCACTTGGGTTATCCTGCCGTCAGGCGTTTCCTCAGTTGGCCTGAGTTCCAAAGTCTTGGTCCGGCTTCAGTTGCTGTCGCTTCTTCCCTGATGTCAGTGCGACAGGGGTATACAAGATGCAGCCGACACCATTTTCTTTAGTCTTTCTTGCCGCGTGGTGCCCGAAGCAGAAGCAGTTCGCAAGTGCCGGTTGGCCAACTCCTGAGATTTTCATTCCGAATCCAGAACCGAAGTCTTCTACAAAGCTAAGTACCCTGTTGGGGAAACTTTTTCTTGCCTCAGACCGATGTCAGTAAAAGTTAACTGTATTTCTTGTGGGAAGCAAATACCTCATAAGGACTAGGTTGTCAATCTCGCCTTCATTCTTGCTGGATGGGTTCGGAGCCGAACCTTGGCTCCGACTCTGCCTATTACTAAAGCTCGACAGCTATTTTTACCGGCTCAAGGCTATCCTATATCCCATAATGCTAGGTGTAATATACCCAGATCTCGTTAGCTGCTTCAGCTACGAGGTTGCGTCTTTTTGTCGTCTCAGGTTGTATTAATATTTTTCTTGGTTTTTAGTCCACTTTTTGGGGTTAAAATATTAGCGATAGTGTTTTTTTTTTTTTTTTTTATATAGTTACTACTCTTGGATCCCTGTTTCGGATTCTCTTAGGTAGTTTTTGATTATTTGTTTTCCCCTCACCTAATAGTTATGCCTTTGGCCAATCCCCTTCCATACTTATTTGTGTGTGTTTGTGCCTTGTTAGGTTGTATTAAAAAGTGTGGGGTTTTGTTATACATTTTTTCCTAGTCTGTTACAACTTTTTTGTGTGTGTGACTGATTGTGACTAGACAGTCATCCCTTTTTCAGGATGTGTAAAGACACTAACGTCTCTGGCTTCAACAAGTGTGACTCGTGCTGTCAGAAGATGTCTCTGACAGACTGTTAAACTTCTTGTGTATATTGCTTGGGCCCTCTGCACCTGCAGGACTCTTGTTCTGTCTGCCACGCGTTTAGTCCAAGAGTCCTGCAGGAATGCAGGAATAAACTTATTTTGAGAGGCTTGTTAAAGCCTGAAGGTTTCCCGGCTAAGCCTTCGGGTAAACCTAAGCCCGCCAAACCGTCTGCTCCATGTTCGGAGCAGTCACCGAGTGGTGCTACTACTACCGCTGCATCGGTTCCGGCCGGAACCGATGATTCTTGGCCTCAGTCGGCTCAGACTGTGCTGTCGGAGCAGTCTTGAAGCAAGAAGCGTTCCAGGTCTCCTTCCCTGTAATCAGTCCACTCTGCTCCATAGTCTCCCTTGTTATCGGAGCAGAGTCACAAGTCCCATTCCTCTGTCTTCCAGGCTGTCTGGCCATGACCTCATAGGGTGGTTAGCAGACTAAGTCGCTGGCACTGGCCCAAATGTTGCATAGCCCTCCTCATCAGGCAGTGGCTTGAACTTCTCCCTCTTTGATTCCTCCTCCGACTCTTCCTGTGAGTTCGGAGCCGGAGATAGTAGGGGTCTGGACCATCTGAGCCGATACCACCCCTTTCGGCTCCCTTGTCTGCTCCGATCTCTTCCTTGGTTCCATCCTTAGAGGGATCCGGGTGCCCGGGACTCTCTCGTCTGCTACGAGGGGGCGAGTGGCATCGGACCCTTATCCAACCCCGTTCTCCCTCTCAGACTTTCGGCGCAGGTGAGTTCGGCCCCGACATCGGCCTCTGAGCCGTCCCTCTCGGTGCTGTGAGGAGTCCTTGTCTATTCGGAGCAGGGACCCCCTTCCCTGCCTGATAGGGGCGCCTTTGAGGTCATGAGAAGTGTGCTGGCCCCTGTGCCTGCTCCATAGTCGGCTCCTTCGGCTCCTCCCTCTATGGTGCCTGCTTCAGTCTCTACCCGCTCTCTCGATCCTGAGCGTGGAGAACAGACGCTACAGGTAGCCCCATTGGGTGTATCCTCTTCTTCTGAGGTCTCCCTTGACCCCCCCCTCGAAAGAGAAAATGCAAGAGGAAGCATATAGACTCCCCTGAGTCAGTCACATTGGACACTGACTTGGATGACTCTGAAGGGTCCCCAAAGTCCCCCTCTGAGGAGGTCTCATTTTCTGACATCCTGGAGATTCTTAAGCAGAGGGGAAACTGGTCTGCCCTTAACCCTTCTGAGGACGAGTCTGTGTACCTGGATGCGTTCGGTTCTCGCCCTTCCACTTCCTGGGTGTCTCCGCCTTTCGACCCACACATGGATGTCGTGGCTCTAAAGGCATTGACTGCTCCGGATACTATGGAACCAACTCCCCGGAGGCCTACAAAACTTACTACAGCCCCTTCTGACAAGCAGTTTCTAACTAAGGGTGTCCCTGTTGATGCCATGGTGGTGGCGGCGGCCACTAAAAAGGAGTTGGCTGACTTTTCAGTACCTGTCCATCCTCCTAATAAGGAATCTAGGACTATGGACAGGTATGGCAAGCGGATGTTTTCCTCCGCGACCTTTGCTATGCATTTGCTGAATTATTTGTGCCATTTCTCCAGTCTCCAGAGAGACCTTCTCAAGGAACTGGGTGATACCTTACAGGACCCATCAGCTGGAGGTTCTCAGAAAAATATAAACTTCCAGCTGGGGACCCTAAACTCAAAGTCCTCCATGAGGCTCATTTCCTATGCAGCTGAGGGAGCGAGTAGGGCTGCAGGCATGGGCGTTGCTCTAAGGAGACACGCCTGGATGCGGCTTTGCAACTTTGCTGACCCCTTCAAGGCATCCTTCACTAACACCCCCTTTGATGGTTCTGCCTTGTTTGGACCAAGTGAAGGATACATTGACCAGGTGCGAGCAGGAAGGCAAGACTCTCTCTGCCATAGGAGTGTGTTTTTCTACCCCTTCTAGACCATACCTTAAGGGTCAGAAAGGTGGGAAAATGTGGTTCCACACACTTCAGGGAGTACTGCCTGACACACGTGGTGAGCTTCCCTGTAGAGGCAGAGGAGGGAACAATAATAGACGCCACCCGAGGGGCGGGTCCGCAGAATCATGGTAGCAGAGAATCCTTCTCTGACAAACCCTTCCAGCACCCCTGAGGAGCTACCCAACTGTCAACCTTCGGAGGCAGTCGGGGGAAGACTGTCACTGTACCCAGAAGCCTGGCATTCCCTCACGCAAGACATTTGGGTACGGTCGATCATATCTGAGGGTTACAAAATTTCTTTTATTCATACCCCACAACCGCCAAAAGGGCCCCTTCCAGATGTTCCACCCGGTCTGAGGGATCAAGCAGCACTAGAAATTTCAAAGCTGCTACAAAAAAGAGCCATCCAGCTAGTCCCAGCAGACCAGCAAGGATCCGGAGTCTACTCCAAGTTCTTTTTGGTACCAAAAAAGACAGGGAACTAGAGACCTATTTTCGATCTCAGCAGGCTGAACAAGTCTGTTTAAAGAACGAAATTTCAGATGGTCACGCTTGAGTCCATTCTACCCTTCCTGGGTCAGGACAATTGGATGTGCTCTATAGACCTTCAGGATGTGTACTATCATATCAAAATGAACAGGCGCTCCAGGAGGTTTCTCCGCTTCCGGCTGGGAGCCAGTCACTACCAATTCAGAGCCCTGCTTTTTGGCCTCACCACAGCCCCCAGGGTGTTTACCAAATGCATGGCAGTGGTTGCGGTTCACCTGAGACTAAAAGGATTCCAGGTGTTTCCATACTTGGACGACTGGCTCCTTACTGCCACCACCAAGCATCAGCTACTTCATTCCAGAGATTATACCCTCCAAATTTGCAACGAGCTAGGTATCTCTATAAACTCCGAAAAGTCTGCCTTGTCACCTTGTCAGTCTTATTACCTTCATAGGTGCCGTTTTAAACACTGTGGAACTGTCAGCAAAACTGCCTGTACAAAGGATTTCAGACATCCGAGGTCATGTTCAAATCCTACTACAAGAGAGCAGAGTCCAGGCCAGATTTGTACTAAAAACCCTAGGTCTCATGGCAGCAGCTATCGCATTACTCCCCCTAGCTCGCTTTCACATGCGGATCCTGCAATGGATGCTGTTTTCCCAGTGGTCCTTTCAACAGCTTCCAATGTCACACAGAATTCTAATCACTCAGTCATGCAAAAGACACCTTTCGTGGTGGAAGGTCTCCCCTCAGGTTCTTCAGGGCAGACCCTTTGTCCTTCTTCCTTCTGTGGTTACTGTGACAACAGATGCCTCCCTGATCGGGTGGGGTGGGGGGCATTTTCAGGGCAGGACAATCCAGGGCACATGGCAGCCTTTCGAAAGCCACCTGCACATGAATGTCTTGGAAATGAGAGCGGTGCTTTCAGCGTTGCAGGCCCTTCAAGACTCTACCCACCGGGACTATTGCAATTCAGACAGACAATGTCTGTAGTGTGGTACATCAACAAGCAGGGCGGAACCAGATCCTACCCGCTATGTCGAGAAGCACTCAGACAGTGGCAGTGGGTGATCTCTTCTCAATGGTTTCTGGTAGGAACGCATATCCCTGGAAGTCCAACGTCATAGCGGACAGGCTGAGCAGAGCCTTTCACATGCCCCACGAGTGGTCTCTGTCAGCTAGTAGCGGAAAAAATCTTCAGGAGGTGGGGTTAGCCTTGCTGCGATCTATTTGCAACCCCTCAAAACAGCAAGTGTCCAGACTTATTCACCCTCTTCCCTCTCCCAGGTCTTCCCCCCAGAAATGCTTTAGTCCACGATTGGCCCCGGGGTCTTCTGTATGCCTTTCCTCCCTTTCCCTTAATTACTCAGCTAATCCAAAAAACAACTGTTTTGAGATCCAGAATGAACCATGTTGCCCCTTACTGGCCTCGACAAATTTGGTTCCCGTTCCTGCAATGTCATCTACTAGATCAACCCTGGCATCTGGACGCAGCACCAGATCTTCTGACACATCTGTCGGGCGGGCTGCATCAATCTCTCCAATCTCACAGCTTGGTTGCTCCACTTCCAACCCTAGCCAGGCTTCCCTCAATCTGTCATTCAGTTCGTGACATCATTCTCGTTTCTCACAAATTTTT